>NW_024037075.1:12894005-13197142 GCF_015706575.1 Patiria miniata | reverse complement strand
GTTGCAAGGTCATGATTCACAAGTGCTTTGAAATTCTGTCACATGCAAGCAGTTTGCATCAATATAAAACAAAACATTGCACTATCCATATTTGTCCTAATACGTCTGGAGAATATCTTAATTAAAAAATAAAGGCAATTTTTTTTATCCTGGAAACCCCCGCGCATCGATACAAATACATAAACCACATTTGTCCCAGCAGGCCTCCAGAAATTGTGTACATCTGGGTTTTCCCAAAATGTTTTATTGTCAACAGCTAGCCTGGAGACAACAATGGAAAGTTTTGTGCGGTCTGCTGTCATGCAAAGATCTACAAAGTTGACGAGTCATCAATGGGTGACCTTTCTTTTCAAATGACGTGATTTCGAACGTTCACAAGTGCTATTTTTAGCTCAGCATCTATTCAATGCAACTTAAATCACTTTTGAGCCTTTAGTCAACACAGGTGTATATTGACCTCAACAGCTTGGTATACAGCAAATGTCTAGTGACATATTTGTAATACCCGCATTATGAGGAACTACACTCAACCAAAAAAGAAAGACCTCCCTAATATTTTGTTGTCTAACTCAAAAACTACTGCGCACATCTTGCTCAAATTACAACTAATCAGTACAGAAATTCCTTAGCAATCCAACCATACTCTTTGTTTGGCCAAAACAGTGATAATGGGTACACAATTATGCAATTTATGACAAATGCTACCGCACAAACGTTGCACTTTTGTATAGGTGCAAGGTGAGTGTGAACCACAACTTGCACGTATACAAAAGTGCAACTGTTTTCAGTATCATTTGTCATAAATTGCATCATGTCGTACACATTATCACTGTTTTGAGCCAAAAAAAAAGAGTATGGCCGGATTGCTAAGGAATTTCTTTACTGATTCGTTGTTATTTGAGTGAGAGGTCAGTAGTTTTTGAGTTAGACCAAAAAGTATTGGAAGGGGGGGGGACTTTCTTTTTTGGTTAAGTGTATGATATTGATACAATGCAATTCAAAAGTGCTTGAATAAGTATTTGCAAGTAGGCCTACATCCTAAAGCTGGCACTAATGTATTGCCCAATTCTATAAAAGCATCAGGCCTTTTCAATAGCCAATCCGACAGTCCAATTAAATTGTTACAAATATATTGAAAAATAAAACTTACCTAAAGTTCATCTTCAACCTGTCACTAATTCCTGCACAAAACCCTGATGCTTTCACCAAGAAATCCTGCCGCAAATTAAAGACAGACAACAGTTTTAAAACGCAGATTTCAATTCCTCAAGTTGGAGAATCCAGCGGTTGAATAGCAGGAGGTCGTGGGTTCGAGTCCCATAAGCTTGCTTGCCAAGGGTTTTTTGATAGAATTCTTTAAGTCACTAGCAGTTTTTTTGTTTCTTTAATGGGTAATTTCTTTACGCCGTCTCGATTCTTCATAAGAATAACTACGCAAATCGTAAACAAACAAGAAATTAAGGGGAGCCGATGGTGTAGGCTCATCATTTCTTAACCCTAAAAGGCCTGGTTATTTTGACCATCTCTCAGCCGGGGGGCGGATTCCCCCCCCCCCCCCCCCCCCAAGATCTCGGCCATCGAGTGACGAAAAATTTTGAAACTCGGTACATGCATGGAGCAACTCTTCATGGTTTTGGAATTATCGCTAATTAATTATTCATATGTATGAATGGTAATTCTGGTCTGTGTACACGACGTATATGGGAAAATTCAGTTTTCACGGTACATAGCGCCGGAAATTTTTTCGCTGCGCGACAACCCCTGTTCCGATTTTTATATTTTTAGTGTCAAAAGATGCGTAAGGCTCGAGGCTAAAAAGTCATAAGAGCTCGGGTCATGAAATTTTTGTTTTTAAGGCTATCGCGGAAAAAGTCGGGGGGGGGGCGTGGATGCCCCTCCACCCCCAGCCCTTTTAGGGTTAAAGCGATTTGGCATTCTGGAGTCTGGACTAATTGAGAAAGATTGAGGACAACGGGCCTTTCATGAATTGTGTCTTTTGGTTTCCTGCTCAGTGCCAGGTTTCACGAAATTAGGAAGGCTCCTTACGAATAATATACAAATATGGACTGCCTGGAATATGGACTGCCTGGAAACTAGCCTCCCGAGGTGATCCATGAAGCATTCTATTTTTCCCGAGGCTCCATGGATCACCGAGGGAGGACAGTTTTACTTCACCACGAGATAAAGCAGTCATTTTTTGTTTTATAACACCTCTCCCACAGATTATGCTTGATTTTAGGTGATAACTGATTAATTTAATCTGAATATAATAAAAATTAACTTCGATTTGAATACAAAATTAGTTGAAATTAACGTCAGTAACTGATTTTGTGTGTCTTGTTTATCAAACATAACACACTTTTCTGGATGTCATCTTTGGTGCTTAGGTAGGTCTAGGTCTACTCTATCTACCATGGTAATAACTAATAACAGTTATTAAACCTTTTCAGTAAGGTAATTACAGTCGAAGGAAACTCAAAAGTACATCAAAAATGTAACGTGAGTAACAGTAGTTTAAGTAGTCTGTCTGACACAATTTGACCTTTGGCATAGAAATATGTAAAGGTCACATAAATATGTAAATATGGAAATATGTAGATATAAATATGAATGAATGAAGTTATGAAATTCCGGGCACAGTTTGACCTAATGAATGGATGGGATGAATAGGGAATAGGTGTGGGTATATAAGGGACCGGGTACAGTTTGACCAATTCTATGGGAAAGATTGCATAAGGTATGGAAAAAAATATATATATTTTTATGGTACATTTGGATCTTAGCCCGAATATGAGTTTCATACGTTAGTCCCTGTGAACGAACAGCTGCGGTGTTATATAATCCCCCAACAATAGACGGGAGAGGGCGCGTGCCAAGTCAGCGCACTAGTGTTGTTACGAAGTTAATCCGATCGATACAAAAAGTAATTGGATTTCCGAACGCTCGACAGCAGAAAGCAGCGCTAGATGGCAAAAATGAATGTTGCGTTGATCAGACTGAAACGAGTACGATTGTCTATTTGAAGAATTATTTTTAAAGTCATTTTTATTGGGTTTATGGGTATTGTGCAACGTGGCGTTTTCCAAGTTATAAACAAACACTCACCGCAGCATACTTGCAGGGTACAGTCGGCCGTGGGGGTGTATGATAAATCCACGATCCATAATCCATGCGTCTGTACGGAGACCGGTGGTCAATCACCCCTCGATGATCGCACCGATCATGGAGCAAATAAATAACTCCGTCCGTGCGCCTATATTCCTCTTGTTAATCGATACAATACCAATGGCACTCTTCTACACTGCCACCAGAATCATCCAAGTAAAAATATATGTCTGTGCGCGGTGATCGTAGAAAAGGGAAGGTTTTGGCATCAGCCAGAGCAAATGATAGTATACATGCACACTACTGTATACACGCCGTCCGATCAGATAGCGCTCAAGTTTTCTTAATCCGTGACGGCTAAATTATCGATTAGGCTCTATAGTCTGCAGAGGCGCGTACAATAAGGAATGGATTCAGTGGTTTAAAGCCATAACAAAACGTGCGGGTATGTGGTTTTCAAGGGAACTACGGCCTGGAAAGTGCCCGATTAAGTGTATAGGAATAACACAACCATCATTGTGCATTTTGTAATATTTCGTACTAGAACGACCCCAAAACCAAGCTATAGCCTATCCATAGTTAAAAATTCAGTCGTAACGTGGTAAAAATGGTGCCCCTTTAACGCTGTCTGTATAGGAATGCACCGAACCCTAGTTGTACCTCCGTGCCGGATTTGTTTACAAAATCGAGGATGACTGGGTTTTATCTACGACCAGTTTACGGGGGTTATTTAGAGGGCGTGTTCAAGCAATAATTTTATGACTGAGAGTAGGCTTTTCCAATAAATAAGACAACACAAACAAAGAAAAATACAACTGCAGAAAGTACATACGATATGACATTATTGCTTTATTGACGTCATTTTTCAGTAAAACATCATTCTACTCTTTTCCCTGCTCTTTACCCTGCTCATTCTGCTCTTTACCCTGCTCATCCTGCTCTTTACCCTGCTCATCCTGCTCTTTTCCTGCTCATCCTGCTCTTTACCCTGCTCATCCTGCTCTTTACCCTGCTCATCCTGCTCTTTACCCTGCTCATCCTGCTCTTTACCCTGCTCATCCTGCTCTTTTCCTGCTCATCCTGCTCTTTACCCTGCTCATCCTGCTCTTTACCCTGCTCATCCTGCTCTTTACCCTGCTCATCCTGCTCTTTTCCTGCTCATCCTGCTCTTTACCCTGCTCATCCTGCTCTTTACCCTGCTCATCCTGCTCTTTACCCTGCTCATCCTGCTCTTTACCCTGCTCATCCTGCTCTTTTCCTGCTCATCCTGCTCTTTACCTGCTCATCCTGCTCTTACCCTGCTCATCCTGCTATTTACCCTGCTCATCCTGCTCTTTACCCTGCTCATCCTGCTCTTTACCCTGCTCATCCTGCTCTTTACCCTGCTCATCCTGCTCTTTACCCTGCTCATCCTGCTCTTTACCCTGCTCATCATCCTGCTCTTAACCCTGCTCATCCTGCTCTTTACCCTGCTCATCCTGCTCTTTACCCTGCTCATCCTGCTCTTTACCCTGCTCATCCTGCTCTTTACCCTGCTCATCCTGCTCTTACCCTGCTCATCCTGCTCTTTACCCTGCTCATCCTGCTCTTTACCCTGCTCATCCTGCTCTTTACCCTGCTCATCCTGCTCTTTACCCTGCTCATCCTGCTCTTTACCCTGCTCATCCTGCTCTTTACCCTGCTCATCCTGCTCTTTACCCTGCTCATTCTGCTCTTTACCCTGCTCATCCTGCTCTTTACCCTGCTCATCCTGCTCTTTTCCCTGCTTATCCTACTCTACGGCATAGAGTAGGATGAGCAGGGTAAAGAGCAGGATGAGCAGGGTAAAGAGCAGGATGAGCAGGGTAAAGAGCAGGATGAGCAGGGTAAAGAGCAGGATGAGCAGAGTAAAGAGCAGGATGAGGAGGGTAAAGAGCAGGATGAGCAGGGTAAAGAGCAGGATGAGCAGGGTAAAGAGCAGGATGAGCAGGAAAAGAGCAGGATGAGCAGGGTAAAGAGCAGGATGAGCAGGGTAAAGAGCAGGATGAGCAGGGTAAAGAGCAGGATGAGCAGGGTAAAGAGCAGGATGAGCAGGGTAAAGAGCAGGATGAACAGGGTAAAGAGCAGAATGAGCAGGGTAAAGAGCAGGGAAAAGAGTAGAATGATGTTTTACTGAAAAATGACGTCAATAAAGCAATAATGTCATATCGTATGTACTTTCTGCAGTTGTATTTTTCTTTGTTTGTGTTGTCTTATCAATTGGAAAAGCCTACTCTCAGTCATAAAATTATTGCTTGAACACGCCCTCTAAATAACCCCCGTAAACTGGTCGTAGATAAAACCCAGTCATCCTCGATTTTGTAAACAAATCCGGCACGGAGGTACAACTAGGGTTCGGTGCATTCCTATACAGACAGCGTTAAAGGGGCACCATTTTTACCACGTTACGACTGAATTTTTAACTATGGATAGGCTATAGCTTGGTTTTGGGGTCGTTCTAGTACGAAATATTACAAAATGCACAATGATGGTTGTGTTATTCCTATACACTTAATCGGGCACTTTCCAGGCCGTAGTTCCCTTGAAAACCACATACCCGCACGTTTTGTTATGGCTTAAAACCACTGAATCCATTCCTTATTGTACGCGCCTCTGCAGACTATAGAGCCTAATCGATAATTTAGCCGTCACGGATTAAGAAAACTTGAGCGCTATCTGATCGGACGGCGTGTATACAGTAGTGTGCATGTATACTATCATTTGCTCTGGCTGATGCCAAAACCTTCCCTTTTCTACGATCACCGCGCACAGACATATATTTTTACTTGGATGATTCTGGTGGCAGTGTAGAAGAGTGCCATTGGTATTGTATCGATTAACAAGAGGAATATAGGCGCACGGACGGAGTTATTTATTTGCTCCATGATCGGTGCGATCATCGAGGGGTGATCGACCACCGGTCTCCGTACAGACGCATGGATTATGGATCGTGGATTTATCATACACCCCCACGGCCGACTGTACCCTGCAAGTATGCTGCGGTGAGTGTTTGTTTATAACTTGGAAAACGCCACGTTGCACAATACCCATAAACCCAATAAAAATGACTTTAAAAATAATTCTTCAAATAGACAATCGTACTCGTTTCAGTCTGATCAACGCAACATTCATTTTTGCCATCTAGCGCTGCTTTCTGCTGTCGAGCGTTCGGAAATCCAATTACTTTTTGTATCGATCGGATTAACTTCGTAACAACACTAGTGCGCTGACTTGGCACGCGCCCTCTCCCGTCTATTGTTGGGGGATTATATAACACCGCAGCTGTTCGTTCACAGGGACTAACGTATGAAACTCATTTTCGGGCTAAGATCCAAATGTACCATAAAAATATATATATTTTTTTCCATACCTTATGCAATCTTTCCCATAGAATTGGTCAAACTGTACCCGGTCCCTTATACCCACACCTATTCCCTATTCATCCCATCCATTCATTAGGTCAAACTGTGCCCGGAATTTCATAACTTCATTCATTCATATTTATATCTACATATTTACATATTTACATATTTATGTGACCTTTACATATTTCTATGCCAAAGGTCAAATTGTGTCAGACAGACTACTTAAACTACTAGTAACCCTGAAATTGTTCCTATGCAATTTTGCACACAGTGCGTATAGTACTTTGGTTACTCAAGTATAGTAAGGTACTTTGGTTGCTATGGGTAGGCCTACAGTACTTTTGGCCGGCACTGAAAGATAGCAAAAATATAAAGTAACATGTGACTCGCTTTCGGCCAATCAAGACACAGAATCTGTGGGAGAGGTGTTATAAACTAAGATATTAGGGTTCAATGACTGCAAACAGGTCTAGTTGTTCACTATAGCAAGCCTAAAATGTCATTTGGGTGATTTTTGTCTACCAGGAAAGATTAAAGATTGAAGTTTAATATTGTAGTAATACTAGTTACATGTACACTGTTACTTGCCAGTGAAGATTTCATAGCGAATTCGGAATGTACTTTGCAGCCAATAGGGTCCATTGATTTACTGAATTACTCGATGTCAAAGTGATCAATATCGTTGATATCATTTATTTAAAATCATTTCGAGTTAATCGACAGTGATTGAAAAAATATGTGTGTCTGCCAGGTATGTTCGTCCCGTCCACTTAGTTTGTGCGCATGCGCCAAAATCTCGGCTAATTCCAGTGACTGTCGTGCGCAAGTGCATTGGCATGAACATACGAACTGCATGAGCGAGCGTGGATGGACCGCTGAAAAAAGTTTTGTGTTGACAAAGACAAAGCAGGATCTGTTTTCCATCCTAAATAAAAATACAAATGAGGTCCCTTGGAATGACAAGAAGGTTTAAACTAACTTATATCATCAGTGCTTCACAATGTTAAGAGAATATACAACATTTGCAAACATCGAAAAACAAAACTACCAAGTTTTTACGAAATACCTTACTAGGATGTTGTTAAATGACAGTTTAAAGCATCCTGTAAATTTATGGCACCTTGTCTGAAGTCATTTTCAAGAAAATTTGTATTTTTGTATTAATTTCCGGCCGACCACCGTTGGAAAAACCTAACTATTTTTCAACTTCTGCTCCAAATTTACCACTTTTTTTTCAGTTCAAATTTTGTTTGCTAGTGGTTACATGGTCATGAACGGGTGCAGGCCAGCTAGACTGGTTCCCTTACCTTACAATTTCCCTTACCTTACAATTTCCCTTACCTTACAATTTCCCTAACCTTACAATTTTCCGGCATCTATAAATTGATCCATTTCATCTTTAGTGGAGTCAGGGAACCAGACTACTTTAACGTTTCTGTTTTTGTTCTTTTTTCCCCAGCATTTTTTAACAAAAACTTCAAATATGTCAGTGTAACAATATTTGATCCATTATACTAACTCCTCAATTAGTTCATTTCTGAAAATTACAGCAAAAGCCAATGATGTACATTCCCTTTAAACTACATACTGGTACACAGTTAATTGAAACATACCGGTATGGTTATTGGAACTTTATCCACATCTGACATGTCTGAAGTCATTACCATTTTGGTTGTGTGGACAGTTCAGAGGGTTTTTTTGGGGGGGAGGGTGGCTAATTGACTAATTGGCGTGGCTCAAGAGCATAGTTTAAGCAAATATGTAAATTCCATTCAACTATTTAAAAATCGTCTTTTGAAAAACAAAGATACAAAGATAAACTGACTAGGGGAATTATAACAATTTTTGAAAAGTTGGACAAAGAAACTGACTGGAGTGTGGCTTGAACCCACGACCTCCGAATAATTATGCCGGTGCTCTACCAACTGAGCTACCCAGCCCTATGTTGGCGATGCCCCAATTTGTCAACATCTTTGTTCAAGGGGCGCTAGTCAGAAGCCATAAACCGGTCGTAGCCAGGGATCACATCAAGTCATGAAACAGACCCAGGAATGGTTATCTGGATATCGCAGGTTTAAACCCTGCTCAAGTCAATTTCTTTGTTCAACTTTTTCAAAAGTATAGTATAAAAGAAAAAGTGTTTTTCCTAATAATTGTAATTTCCATCGTACGACAAGTAAGCAAATGTCCCAACAATGACTGACACCCCTAGTGCAAGAATGTGGTCCAAAGCGACATTTACTGAGTTCAGCTGAGTTGAGTTGAGCATAAGTAGCTTGTGAAGAGATCACGTGCACAAATGTGTGCATGTGTGACATTACGTCTCTCGCTGAGCCACGTGTGTTAAGTAATATGGTGTACGTAAAATATATGTGTCATCACTTTTCGTAAAATTGATGACTAGGGAGTAGGCCAATAGAAAAAAATTCCTCTTTTCAGATCACTTGCTGTGTCAAGTTAGTGCAGGCAGGCCAGGATTTGTAACTTATATACAAAGACAAAACCAGAAAAAACAAACCCAGCAAAGTGAGATCAAGCTTTGTGAATGATCACACAGAAACCTGTTTTCTAAAGATGTTTTCGTGACCTTTTTATGATGTAGAGATTTGACTTTATGTTCAGTGCTGTAAACTGCTCCTACTTCTTCCAGCATTGGCTATTATCTTTACAGTGGCAGGAACCATACATCCTGCATGTACTGGTACGGTGCATGCTTTCACCTAGGCAAAGGAAAGCTTGCAAGTCTCGTCAGAAAACTGACTTTCAAGTAAACAAACCTTTCATTTGAAGTAAACAAACCAATCTTTTTTTGTGGTGGAAGAGCTGCTGAGAAGCATGTTCGTTGAAACAATTTGTCCACTTAAAAAATACTTCACAAAGGAATTTTTTCAGAAGCACAAGATCCGCGATTGCATGGTAAGAAATTGCAACGTATTTTGCAAATATTCGATATATTGAACATAATCGATATTGAAGATATACCGGTATGTATCAATAAATCAAAAATTCCGATACCATACAACCCTGGGAGTCAACTTATTCAGAACAATTAATTTATCCACGACTGTTTTGTGTAATGATACGTGCTCTTTGGTGTGTTCAAAGCCCATACTGTCGTACGGCGCGGCGCGGATCGGAGCACGTATTATTACACGAAACAGTCGTTGATAAAGCGCGACTTGTTTTTCTTCGCGATCGAGCAACGACGGTGACGTCCCGTCAGACGCCCTCATTCGACAAGTCGATTCAAGAACTGAGCCTCCCTGCAAACACATTGAGCTGTAAGTTTTCAGACTATTTTGCTGTTTTTTTTTTAAATTTTTCGCTGTTTGGGAACAATATAAGGGGTCTCATGGAATGTCAAGAATGTATAGATCAATCCAGGATAACTGTCTCTCTCATTTGTATTCTCTTTACCGTTTTTTTGGGGTCTTTTTGTCCTCGTGTGGGTTTGTGACTATGCTACTGTGACGGTGTCACCAAAGTATGGCAAATCGGTGGAGTGTTTGTGTGGAGGGGTACCCATAATTCAACGCTCCACTCAGTAGAGCTAGTTTACGAGTACTCTGACATCGTGCCCTTGTAGCTGCGCCGTCTTTGCGTAGATTGCAGTGATGGTTGCGCAGACAAAACGGGTATCGGTCTCTGTTTGCACGGTTCCAGTTCGTGGTCAAGGCCGGGATGCAGCTGTACGTAGAGTGTTTCCAATATTCAGCTGGCGGCATGGCACAGTATCGGACTGATTGGTTTGATGAGTTGGTTTATCGGTGAGGTTAAGATGAGAAGCCCTGTTTTGCACCTGGGGAGCATTTTGGTTCACTGGAAAGCACAGCTCAAACCTGCACTGAATAAAAATGGAATGAAAAAAAAAATCAGATTTTCAAATGTTGTTAACCATGGAGGAATAGCTCTCTTTGAATCACTTGCTCAACTGAAAACAAGAAAAGTAGTTTAGAATTTTTCTTCTGGGGTTCCGTTTTACAAAGGCTAAATTGTGAGTACCATTGTCCATTTGAGGGGGATAAAAATACAGACCTGTCAGGGGCGGATCCAGGAATTTTTGCAGAGGGGGGGGGGGGGTCAGGCCCTTCAGATTTTTTTTATCAACAAATCAGTGCTGAAATGTACACAGGTTTTTTTTCTCGGGACATTCTGGGGGCTGGTACCATTCTTCCAATTTCACAATAGGGGCGCTGTTCAAAACCGACGATCAGGCACACTATATCACACAATAGTGTATATACCCCTTTAACCCCCCCCCCCCCTTATAGTCAGGATAATGATTCACACCAGACTCGTTTGAAGGCTCTTACAATGGTAGTATCGAAAACGAAGACCCCTAAAACGAAGACCAAAGACCCACTCGAAAATAAAGAACCACTCGAAAACGAAGACCTGTTTTCGAGTGGGTATTCGTTTTCGAATACACAAAAAACATGAAAAAACAAGTCAGGTGTGTTTACAAACACAAATGCCCCGCAATGGTGACAGTTCCCATGACATAACACCACTCTTTTAACATCACCTTACATGTACCTTGGTCACATGGAACATTCATTGACAGCATTAGTGTCTTCTGTAGGTTTTATATGAATTAATCCCTAATCCCTATAATTTCAGAATAAATACATGATTTCTATTGTTTTAGCCACTGTGAACTTGACCCTTGACCTTTTGGCCCCAAATTCAATAGGCTTCTTAGGATTACCAAGAACAATCCACAAACCAAATTTGAAGTTCACATGTAAAGTATTTCTCAAGTTATTGCGCTGACAAGATTTCTATTGTTTTAGCCACTGTGAACTTGACCCTTGACCTTTTGGCCCCAAATGCAATAGGCTTCTTAGGATTGCCAAGAACAATCCACAAACCAAATGTGAAGTTCACATGTAAAGTATTTCTCAAGTTATCGCGCTGACAAGATTTTTTTGTTTTAGCCACTGTGAACTTGACCTTAGGCCTTTTGGGCCCAAATGCAAAAGGCTTCTTAGGATTGCCAAAAACAATCCACAAACCAAATTTGAAGTTCACATGTAAAGCATTTCTCAAGTTATCGCGCTGACAAGATTTCTTTTGTTTTAGCCACTGTGAACTTGACCTTTGGCCTTTTGGCCCCAAATGCAAAAGGCTACTTAGGATTACCAAGAACAATCCACAAACCAAATTTGAAGTTCACATGTAAAGCATTTCTCAAGTTATCGCGCTGACAAGATTTCTTTTGTTTTAGCCACTGTGAACTTGACCTTTGGCCTTTTGGCCCCAAATGCAAAAGGCTACTTAGGATTACCAAGAACAATCCACAAACCAAATTTGAAGTTCATATGTTAATTATTTCTCAAGTTATCGCGCTGACAAGATTTCTATTGTTTTAGCCACTGTGAACTTGACCTTTGGCCTTTTGGCCCCAAATGCAAAAGGCTTCTTAGGATTACCAAGAACAATCCACAAACCAAATTTGAAGTTCATATGTTAAGTATTTCTCAAGTTATCGCGCTGACAAGATTTGTCCGGACACACACACCCACCCACCCCGACTTGTTTCACATACGTAGTGTGGACTTTCCTTTCTTTTCGTGTAGTTAAGGAACACCAGTGGAAAAACTCATTTTTCTCAAACTGTGAAAACTCTTACAACCCAATTTTTTTTCAATGATTCCCTTTAGTGTTTCTCTTCATTCTGCTACAGATAAACCTAACCCAAAAATGCCTCTAAACCTGTTTTCCAGAAATGGGGAAACAAAGTGTGGACGTGGGCAAGTCCACACTTCGTCGCTGCTACCTACATTATGTGGACGTCTTTTGTTCGGAAGTCCACACTGCGTATGTAAGACAAGCTCACCCACCCACCCACCCACACACACACCCACACACCCACCCACCCACGGAAGGACGAGGCGGAAACAGTATGCCCCTTCGGCTTTGCCGCGGGGCATAAAAAGCATTTACGGTTGCTAATCATGGTAAGATATACGACTGTGCTTTTCTTCGGTTGCCAAATTTCCAGTGGGGGGGGGGGGGGGGCGACTGGCCACAATGTTATTTACTGGCCTCAATGTTATTTTAGCACCAGAAGTTGGTAGAATTTCGGATATAAAACTATCCCAAGAGCGTTTTCATATTCCATTTTCAAAACAAAAGACCATATAGGAATGTATCCAAAATATCAATGGAAAGATAGTGTTCTCACCACAGGGGAACGAGTGGGGGGGGGGGGGCTGGATTTTAAAGTGGGGGGGGGGGGAGAGTGGTGATTTCTGTAGCATCGGTTGGGGGTGGGGGGGTGGGGAGGAGAGAGAGATGGGAGGGGGGAGGAGAGGGGGAATGTACTATTTTCAATAGGGGAGGGGAGGTGTGCAGGCTGGTTTTAAGCCACTGATAAAACATCAGCTGGTTTTAAACACATTTTCTGTGAACTGTTTCGGTGACTTGGTCCAACATGTAAAAAACCTATGACCCATCTCCCTCACTGAAATAGGGCTGGGAGTTTACGGATAATTGGATAATCGGGTATCCGATAAACGCATGGGCTGGATTGTGTTTGAATATCTGTCAAAGAGGACAGGGATGATGGTGGGTTTGAACCATTCAATTCTGAGCAAACCAGAAAGTCACACACTATACACTCTTCCTCACATACTCATCTTAAGGTAAAATGCAATACAACAGAATGTGACTGACACAAAATGATCACACCAGAAACAATTGTGAGATACTAACATCATGTATTTTAATATGAAACCGGAATGCAATCCATATGTCTACTCCGTCAGGCTATTTATAACTGGGCAAGTCCAAGATTTTACACGCGTTATGTCCCAGGAAAGTTTAACCTTCTAAAAAGCAATTAGATCAATGTGTTGTTTTTTTTGTATTCTACTGTTGGACATCTGAAAGGAGAATACCGTACCCACCTTTATCGTCGTGATAAAGATGGTAGGTTACATATGGGACCTTTTCTTGGACTTGCCCTACTTGCAACAAATGAAAATTTTCTAGTTATGTTGAAGAGAGTGAGTCTATTAATGTATGATTACACTATAAATGAAAAAAAATATTAAAAACTTTGTGAAATAGACAGTGAATTGACATCACACTCTTTTAACATCTAATTATGTCATAATAATCTTTGAAATATTTATGAAAACAATTCCAATGCACCTTGTGAGGTGCCCTTTGTTGTTGATTAAAAAAAATCCTTTGTCTTCATTTTTCATGTAATAGTTTTAATTTTCAAGGAATACAAACCTCAAAACAATTGCTAAGGTTCCCCCCTTCAATCATGTCAATGATGTGTCAAATCAGTTATTCCATCTTTTGCAGTTTTTAAAACTGATCTTCCCACCAACCTCTGCACCAAAGTTTAAACAAAATATAAAAAATATATAACATAAACATTCTTTTCAAAACAAATATTTACCAAAAAAGTCATTAATTGGTGGATGGAATAATCCCAAAACTACTCTTGGTAATACTTAATTTTTTTAACCGTATTATAAGTCACACATGCAACTGGGAATTTAGAAGGAAAAAAAACGAGGACATTCCAAACCACACAAGACCTTGTGCAGTGTATTTCAATTTGTTATGGCATTCGTGAGAAGTACTAAAAAACGAGGAAATCAGGGATTCGAGGAAAAGTCGCATGCCTGTTAAGTACAATAAAGCCACTTGGCTAATGAGTCTCCAAAAATATAATTTTATTTACAAAATGTACATGGATTTTCCATCTTAGGTTGAATTAATCACAGCAAACATCATTGTTTTAACGTGATACATCAATACAACTGTTGTCAGGCCAACAAGTCTCAACTTGGAAATGGACCAAACCACCCATACAGCCTCAGAAATCAACAAATACCATATATCTACTGGGTTTTCAAATTAGTGATGTTTTTGTGCACACACGTAAAGATCTGAAGTCTACAGTAATTCTGTTTGCCACTTTATAAAGAGTTTCCAGATGTGGAATCTACACTTATTCACAAACATGGAGATTGTGGTAAACCAGGGATCTTATTTGCATAAACTGCTGTTGTTTTAAGAAATAGTTTAAGTCAGAGAATAGACTTGGAACTGTAGATTTGTGCAAGATTCGCCCCGTCCATTCTTAGCATGAATCTACAGTTCCTTGTCCATTCTCATTGACCCAATCAGCAAATCATACACACTCTAAAAAGTCTCGGGTCAGATTCGACCCAAATCCAGATCAGATTTGACCTGACAATTTTCCGGGTCAAAATAACACTTCTCTTGGGTCACCTTTCTGGCCATTTGACAAGAAAATTGTTATTTGACCCAGAAGAGTGTTAGTTCCAGTCTGTCTCGGATGCAAGGTTATATCTGACCCGGATGCAAGGTTATATCTGACCCGGGACTTTAAGAGTGTCAGTTTGACTTTGATGACAAACTACAGTGTCATATGTAGAGGGTGACCAGCTAATTATCTTACACGCAGTGTGACCCTATACTGACCATCTGAATCCACAATGTGTTATGATGTTTATGTTTAAATTGCAAGCAGACATCCTGGAATAACACATTTTTAATTATCTGTTTTTGGAATTTGCACAGGTCCCTGATTTTATATATAGTATTTTTTTTCAATGGTGAACAGCTAATTGTCTTACATGCAGTGTGACCCTACTGACGATCTAAATTGAGAATGTATTACCATGTTTTGCCTGTGAGAATAGTCCAGCTTAGGATTGAAACATTAGACCCTCTAATTTCGTTGATTTTCTTGTAAAATTTCCTTTTACTGAGAATGTTATCATTTTGATATTGTTATGTCTAGTACATGTAATTCTAGAGTGAGCTTGGCAAGGGAGAATTACAATGCAACCCTGAGTGATGGGAAGAGGGACTGTAACTCATCCCATCTGTCCAATGCCCAGAAGAATCAACTCAGTCAGTCTGGGCATGTTACCTACAGCCGAGGTAAAGTGTGGAATGTCTGACCGTGTCAAATTGCAATAGCTCAGGTCCAGCTTATTTAAGTGCATCATTTTGGATAATTCCTTGGCCCACACTGCAGCACATTTACCCAATGACCTGTTCCAACGAAGATCCAAGCCAGTCAGTTTGGGCATGTTACCTATAGCCGAGGCAATGTGTGGAATGTCTGACCGTGTCAAATTGCAATTGCTCAGGTCCAGCTTATTTAAATGCATCATTTTGGGTAATTCCTCGGCCCACACTGCAGCACATCCACCCAATGATGTGTAACCATCAAGATTCAAGTCAGTCAGTCTGGGCATGTCACCTACAGCCAAGGCAATGTGTAGAATGTCTGACTGTGTCAAATCGCACCAGCTCAGGTTCAGCTTATTTAAGTGCATCATTTTGGATAATTCCTTGGCCCACACTGCAGCACATCCACCCAATGACTTGTTGCCTTCTAGGATCAACTCAGCCAGGCTTGACATGTTACCTACAGCTGAGGCAATGTGTGGAATGTCTGACTGTGTCAAATTGCACCAGCTCAGGTCCAGCTTATGCAAGTGCATCATTTTTGGCAATTCCTTGGCCCACACTGCAGCACATTCACCCAATGAATTGTTGCTATTAAGATTTAAGTCAGTCAGTTTGGGCATGTCATGTACAGCCGAGGCAATGTGTTCAATGTCTGTGCTCTCCAGTTGGCTCAAGCTTACTTCAAGTTTCTCAAGGCTTGTCAAGTGTTTGATATGAGGGGCCCACTCTACAGCTCTACCTCTCAATGTATAGCAACCATTTATGTCAAGACTGGTCAAGAGATTGTTGCATTTCAGTGATGACAGGATTTTCTCAAGCTCACCCTTCACTAAAGGACAACTCCAGAGCATCAGATGACTGAGGTTTTCCATGTAACCCATGGCAAAGGCTAAACCACTGACTGAAGACACATCAGAAACCTTCATGGTTTCAATGCATGCCAGCTGTGACACCTGGAATTCTGACCTACAGATGATTTCAAGAACGTATATGAAAATGCGGAAATCAGTATTGTTATTCACCTCGATATCTGATGGGATGAGTGAGTAGCTGGTGAGACACCGTGGGACCTTTTTGGATTGGCTTTCAAAAAAACATTGTCTACTGATCGCTTGTGTAACAGCTTTTTGGTACATGTATCCGGGCTGATCATGCTCCTTGAACTTACGTTCAAGCAAGGTTACAATGTCTGTCATACACTTTTTATTGTCACCACAACAAAAACGTAAAAGGAACTCATTTGAAACAATGCACTCAACTGACCGGCAAAGTTGCCTTAATTGTTTTTGAAATTTTCCCATTGGTACAACTTTGTACACTGTACTCTGTACAAATCCCTGGCTTGACAAATGTACACTTTGCAAGTATTTCCCAGCACAGTATTCCTGAATAGTCTTGTGCGTGAATTGTATGTTGTTGTGGCATTTGAGGTCTTTGATAACTCTCTCCTGGGTTAGGATGCCCGCTTTCAGTGCCAGGTCCAGCGCATTTGGTTCAAACTCATCTTTTTGAAATGAGAAATTCTGGTCGGCACTTATGAATCCACTCAGTGCAGTTTTGCCTATAGCAATCACTGTTTTTGATGCATCTTCGGAGCTATATCCTTTTCTTGTAAACATGTTATCAACTGCCTCAGTGAAGAGGCGTGAAGTTGTTTTGGGGAGTTGTTTTTTCTCCCTCCACAACAAACATATGAGAAGAAGTAACATTGGGTTACTTGCAAAATCATGCATCGTGTTCGACTGTGCAATGTGTTGAATTAGTGCATTGACAACATCAGGATCTTTGTAATAGAATTTCCGAATGTATTCATTGACATCCTCATCAGTAAACCCCAGAACCTCTATGTGTGTGCAAGGATTTTGGACAAGTGATTTTGACATCAGTGTCTCAAGATGAGAGGGGCGAGTTGCAACACAGATGAAGCAATCCCTGTATGCTGTTCTATTGAGTGCTTTGAGGATAGAACCGAATGAGGCTGCATCAAGTGTTTTGGTCTTCATTTCATCAAAACCATCCAAAAGAATCAAGACCTTATCTGAGTTGCCCTGAATGAATTTATCAAGTTCAACTTTGGCTACTCCAGATGTTTCGCCTAGAAGTTGATCAAAAGTGGAATCAACAAGATCTGATTCTTGGAACAAGGCACACATCTTTAAAAGAAAGACAAGCGTGAATCTTTTCAGGATTTCACATGCCTCATCAGCCCAGTCATATGCAATCTTGTCAAAAATGGTTGACTTCCCGACACCACCAATGCCAAATAAAATAGCACGATTGAACTCAGTCTCGGGCCAATCTTTAAATATCTTGTCATACTCTGTAGAATATACAATTTCGTCAGAATATTCTTCTTCTACAGAACCTTTCTTTGTTCTAACCCGCAATTTAGTGTAAATGCCAACAATGGGTCTTTGATCATCAGGAACCCCAGGGTTCAACTGAACATAACTGCGCGTTGTCTTGTACCATTTCCTCAAAATGTCCCTGGTCTTGTAACCGACTTCTTGGTTGAGATCCGCCACTCTTGGTTCTTGGTCTGGTTTCCGAGTCTGTGGAAGTACTCCTGTTGAGGTCAAACAAGCAACATGCACTAGTAAGCAGCAGGTCACGGGTTTGTGATTTTTCTCATAATCACTTGGGACAACACTGAGTATACAGCGTTTATAAAATACCACGTCAGTGGAGGGCAAAACCCAATATTGAATGTACATGTATTATTTCAGTTTAACATTGTTTCTGAAACGATTGAATATTCTTCCTCTACAGAGGCAAATATGTAAAAGAAGTGGAGACTTGGGATTTACATGTACAGTTCGTCAGGAGGCAGTGTACAAAATAAAATTACCCAAAAAATAAACCCAAAGATATTTGTGGCTTTTGTATGGTACTTTTGTTAGACACAAGTTTGTCTCAAGTTGGTTTAAATAACATTCAAATTTTTTTCACCAATAAAAAATAAATGAAGACAAAAACTAGTAACTGCAGTGTGTAGGCTTTAAAACAGTTGATTCATTATTCCATTCATTCATTTATAAGTGCAAAATTAATACATGTTCGTGACTTGTGTAAAACTATCTTCACTTTTTTCATTTTCTTTCAAATGTGACACACAATAGGGGGCGCCATTTGGCATGGGTACATAAAGAACAAATTACAAGACTTTACCCACTATAAATAGAGCCCTACTCAGTGTGCTCACCATAGCCCTATATTGGTGACTTTCTCTCTCGCATTACCAGCAATCCGCTCTTTGTGTCCCTGATTGTGTAGTATATCACTGCCCCCCCCCCAAATACATTACACCTGATCTAATATATCAATTAGTGTAACAAACAAGATCACATTTACCTGCTCCATCCGACGGCGAGATGTAGAAGTTGACTACATTTGAACCAACAATGGTAGGATTGTTGCTACCGCTGACTGTGCTGATTTTTCCGATGGCTCCAGTTCGTTGTGGGGAATCTAAAATCAGAAGAATTAAAATATCTCTTGAAAGGATACTGACAAAATGATTCATGTACTTCATCTCTAGATGTAATCCGTGCTTTGAAAACTGTGACTTTTAATGAAGATATATAAGGCCAAACAAAAACAATGGTGTGTTTACAGTAACCCGACCGACCTGGGATTTTTGCAGCCAAACTGCCGACCTCAAACGTTTTATTGCCATTTTGCTAGTTGACAATTTTAAATTAGGACTGTGCATCAGAACCTAATTTGAATTAGGGCTGTGCATCGGAACCGCGTACCCAAGTAATGGACCGTTGATGTCAGGAACCGGTTCCAGATTATGGGATCGGGTACCAGTAACCAACTTTACAAATGGCTTAGTAACTTGTCAAACAATGAAAAGGAAGAAAAGGTTTTTATGTCATTTGTGGACAATTTTAAAATGAAAACCAGGCTATACATAGAAAAACAAAACAGATTCCCATTGATGACGCTTGCGAAAATGCAATTTATACAGCAAAGCTTAAGAACTCACTGTTCATGTACACACTGGTATTTTTCTGTATTGACGCACTGATGTGGATTGCAGTGACCTTATGAACAATGTGTACAGCAATTTTGAGTTTGGATTTCTTTAACAGATACCCGGGTTCCTGTATTTTTTGCAATCGGGTATGCCCGCTTCCTGTATACTACCCATAAATGCACACTCATATTTTGAATGAGAACTATTTGCAATATTTGCCACAATAATTTTCCACACTTGAAACTGACCATGATATCACACAAACATACCTGTGATAAAATGTGCAATCATGACGACGTAAAATCTTGAATAACACTAGGCCTTAAAAGTACATCTGTTTTTAATTTCACGTACAAGCTGATATGTTTCATTTCTTAGGTAGCTAGTACACGCAGAACTCATGTGAACCAACATGATGAATGAGTAGCGTGCAACACCAGCCAATGGAAAGGCCGGCGTACGCTTTACAAGCATCACTTTTCCACAGTATGTTTTTGTCCTTGATATATTCTTCTTGTTTTTAGAAGAACACAGCTTGTGTATGAGTTAGTGCTAGCGCTAGCCAGCCCTAGCTTGGGCTTGACGTATGTCACAATGTCATATCAACAGCTAGCTAGCTAGCTAGCTACTATAGCAGCGCAGGCAGGCGGTCCGTGATGGCCAGGTTCACTGCATGATCTCTGTATGGATAAATAGTTCGCCATTCCGGTCTCATGAGACGACAAAGCAGAACACATGTAGCAGCGGTCAAATATATTTTTTTCTGAGCAGAACTGTTCAAATTATACGATCCCTCATAGATACATGAAGATGTGATTCAAGTTTTCCTGTTGACTGATCTGACTGACTGTATACGACGGAGCTTTGATACCAGTATGATCCGCATTTTTGCGAAAAAACTTGATGGGCACGGGAAAGGATAATAATTAATATGTTTAAAATATTTATAATTTTTTTTGTTTTAATTAATAGAAGTTAGCTGATTCTTAGCTGCATTCTTTGAATTTGAAAGCCCCATCTTCCACTTTTTAAATCACATTATTTCAAACTTCCCTGCACTGACTGAAAATCCTGGCAAGACCGCTGTTTGTTTTACCTCCACGGTTACACAGAACCTAAATGGGGTCTATGATCATATCCTTGCCTGAATGTCAAGTTTTTGTATATTGAATGTAAACCTACAAAATATAACACTGGATGGCAAGTTTCATGTATTTTTTTAATGTGAGGAATTAATTGTATCGGATTGAAAATAAATCCTTGCATAATTATTTCCTTCTTTTTGGGTATAAATAAAATTAGATACAGTTTGTTATGAATAAAATCAACAATATCCTTATTCGTAAAAACTGTAGGCCTATTATTGGGTCCACCACCCATACGGAACCCCTGGCCAATTTGTTTTCAATGCACATATTTAGTTTGCATTAATGTGAGGAATTCATTGACTTGCTTGCCAACCCACTGACTTGCTTGTCAGTTTTGACGTCGTCTCACTCTTCACTAATGTCCCCACAGGCGAGGCCTGCAAACTACCTGAGGAAAGACTTGAACATTATACTACTCTTGGTGAACGCACAGACCTGTCCCCCGAACAAATTCATGATCCGTTACTAACATGTATTTCTTCCAGTTGTTTTGAGTGACAAGGCAAGTTCTACGAGCAAAGGGCTGGGACCTCCATGTGGAGTCAGGTTGGCGTAGCGGTACTTTCCTCGCCTTCCACCGCTGTGACCCGGGTTCGAATCCCACCTGAGCCAATATGTGGATTGGGTTTTCAGCCCCTGCCTGATTCCGTGGGTTTTCCCCAGAATATTCTTCTGGGGTTTTCCTCCCACCCAAAACTGCAACTTCTTCTCATTGTCTTCTCTCTACAGGTTTCTTCAGGCTTGCGAGCTACAGTGCCTAGGGCGCTTTTGAGGAGTCCTAGGTTTCATTTAATGATTAATAATAATAATAACCAGCAACACACCAGCATCAGCTTCGCCATGGAACAAGAACAAGACGGCATCATACCATTCCTGGACGTCAAGATCTCCAGGAATCCGGATGGCACCCTGGGACACAGCATCTACAGGAAACCAACCCACACCGACCGCTATCTCCACCAACGGTCGTTTCATCACCCTAGCATCAAGTCATCGGTCATCCGGACCCTAGTACAGAGAGCCTTCGACGTCTGTGACCAAGACAACCTCAAGCACGAACTTATGCACATCCAGGTATCACTACAATGGAACGGTTACAAACCCAACCGCATCAAGATCAGCAAACCTGACCAACGGGTTTCGCAAGACATCGGGTATCACCTCAAGGACATCTGGCCCCCACTCCTCCAGACTGATGGGTCTCCTATACCCTAGGTCCTGCAGCCCTACTGTTCAACCAATCAGTGGGCACACCAAGCTTGCTCAAGGCTCCCAGCTACTTGGCATCCACACAGGATGCAACTTCACATTTCATCGATTTTGCTTTTGCTACTTAAGCGTTTACTTTCTTAGAGTTTAGGCACTCTCCTGAAGACGGTCAGAGCATACTGACCGGAACGTCGAGTTTATACCTCTGGTTCTTTTCAAAACCATTCTCTTAGTTGAGAAATTATTCGCAAATGGTGTATCCGCAAACCTTTCATTCATTAGTATCTCCACCATGCAAAGCCTCAAATCTTACTTAGGAATTCATTGAATTGTATCCGACCTGAACACATTATTTTTTTTCAAAGTAGACAGGTGTGGAATAAAATAAAAAATCAGTGCAAACTTCCAATTCTAAATTTTAAGGTGTTTTATTATTGAGCTGTTTTGCTGTGTATCTTGAAGAATGAATGCATGTACATGTAGATGAACTTCAACTCTGGGTCAGCCTGCAGTTTTCTTTGGAGTGCATGTATGATCACCCAGGCCAAGTAGGCACTAGCTGGACTTGGAATCAGGAAGTTTTTTGTCTGACAATACATTTTCAATTTTCCAGAGACTCACAACATTTACACCAGACTCTGACAGGCTGACATTATTCAAAACAGATTAACCCTGCGCAAACAGTTGTATTTGGCGCAAAATCATATTGTTATTAATCTAATGGGGTAGGGAGGGGTAAAATGTCCCTGCCTACCCTCAAAAAATGATCAAATGAAAAAATCCTGGCGACGCCCATGATGTTAAGTGAGTTTCAAACATTGCAAAAGAGCATGCAAATGCAACAACTGAAATGAAAAAAAACCCCAAAAAACACAAAATAACATTACTTCCCTACCTACCAGTACCTATCTGGTGGTTTTTTTTGGCCGTTACCGTAAACAACACCATTTATTTTGTTTGGCCTAACATGTATAATTATGAAAAATCTGACTGTCCCCAAAACAAGTTGAAACCTGACGACTTACAAAAAAATCCTGGAGTGAAGTGGATGGGTGGGTAAGGTAGGTGAGGTAGGATGGGGGGGGGGAGGGGGGTTGAGTTGGGAGGGACGAGGGAGACCTCATGCCCCTCCCTCCTTCATAGATCCCATGCAAATGGTCTAGCTACTAAATGTACTCACCTGTTGCAGTTGAGGGGGTGGGTACCTGTGCCTCCTGTTGCATCGTGGTAGGGACATCAGTCTGGCAGGCTGCTTCAGATTGTGCATCCATGGTACTTTGGGTCACCCAGCCACACTCAGACCTTACCCACCTGCAGTGCGTTGATCTTTTCATTGTAGAAGTTTGTACTTTTCGGAACGAAGCCACAAATGGAAGTCCTGTTTGTCAATGATAAATAAAAAGTTGTAACACACTGGTCTTCATATTCCAGCTTCAATCTCATTCTTCAGCATGAAAATGTGTACTTAAAAAGTTTCAGTGTTTTAGAAAGCGAGTAGTAGTTGTCTCAATGTACCATTTATTTGTTAATAAATATGTGTTTGTCACTTTAATGCTTGGAACTGTCCTCCACAAGTTTGTATGTCATTCAGCTTGTACATGAATAAAGCCATACATAATAGGGAAATTTTGTTGTGGTCTCGAAGAGTTTCAAGGGTAAAACCAGGGACTTTGGCACCCGAGACCAAGACCGACACCAGCGCTTTCAAGACTGGACCAGCCCAGCCGGGACCGAGACTTTAGGGCGAGACTGAAACAAGACCAAGACCAAAAAAAAAGGTGGTCTCGTGTCACTTATAGCAACTGCACCAGACTAATGCACAGTTCACTGTCATTCAGTGAGATCAGTAAAATGTGACTGCAAAACTTCTTAACCCTAACAATCCCATACTAAACTAGTAAACTGATTACATGCTTTACTTTGGGTTAGGCATACCTACATAATCAGAGTCCAACAGTTTGGGTGCAGAGTTTGCCATATAGTGTTGGAATTTGCAAGAGTGAGGTAGGTTCCTAGTAAATCACTCAAGGGAATAAGGGCTAATAGGATACCCCTGACATTTAATACAATCCATGAAACAAAAAAAGAAACCAAAAAACAAGAAGAAATGAACCTTTGTACGGCAAAACTTACCGGTACAGTCGAGTTCGTAGCAGGTTGATTCAGAGACGTCCAAGCATTACAGCCCTGTACATGCAGCTGCCGCACCCAACAATCCCATGACCACTTGACGGAACTATATTATGCAAATTAATCCCTCAATAAACCTCCATATATGGCATTGACTCAAACTTTACAAAAGTTGCAAGGTCATGATTCACAACAAGTGCTTTGAAATTCTGTCACATGCAAGCAGTTTGCATCCAATATGAAACAAAACATTGCACTATCCATATTTGTCCTAATAAGTCTGGAGAATATCTTAATAAAAAATAAAGGCTATTTTTTTATCCTGGAAACCCCGCGCATCGATACAAATACATAAACCACATTTGTCCCAGCAGGCCTCCAGAAATTGTGTACATCTGGGTTTTCCCAAAATGTTTTATTGTCAACAGCTCCCGGTAGCCTGGAGTCAAGAATGGAAAGTTTTGTGTGGTCTGCTGTCATGCAAAGATCTACAAAGTTGACGGGTCAATGGGTGACCTTTCTTTTCAAATGACGTGATTTCATGATTTCATAAGTGCTATTTTTAGCTCAGCATCTATTCAATGCAACTTAATTCACTTTTGAGCCTTTAGTCAACACCTAGGCGTATATTGACCTCAACAGCTTGGTATACAGCAAATGTCTAGCGACATATTTGTAACACCCGCATTATGAGGAACTACACTCAACCAAAAAAGAAAGACCCCATAATATTTTGTTGTCTAACTCAAAAACTACTGAGCACATTTTGCTCAAATTACAACTAATCAGTATAGAAATTCCTTAGCAATCAAGCCATACTCTTTATTTGGTCCAAAACAGTGATAATGGGTACACAATTATGCAATTTATGACAAATGCTACCGCACAAACGTTGTATTTTTGTATAGGTGCAAGGTGAGTGTGAACCACAACTTGCACGTATACAAAGGTACAACTGTTTTTGGTGTCATTTGTCATAAATTGCATCATGTATTATCACTGTTTTGAGTATGGCTGGATAAGGAATTTCTTTACTGATTAGTTGTTATTTGAGTGAGAGGTCAGTAGTTTTTGAGTTCGACCAAAAAGTATTGGAAGGGGTGGACTTTCTTTTTTGGTTGAGTGTATGATACAATTTAATTTGAAAGTGCTTGAATAAGTATTTCAAGTAGTCCTACATCCTAAAGCTGGCACTAATGTATTGCCCGATTCTATAAAAGCATCAGGCCTTTTCAATAGCCAATCCAACAGTCCAACTAAATTGTTACAAATATATTGAAAAAAAAACTTAGCTAAAGTTCATCTTCAACCTGTCACTTCCTGCACAAAACCCTGATGCTTTCACCAAGAAATCCAGCTGCAAATTAAAGACGGACAACAGTTTTAAAACGCAGATTTCAATTTCTGAAGTTGGAGAATCCAGCGGTTGAATAGCAGGAGGTCGTGGGTTCGAGTCCCATAAGCTTGCTTGCCAAGGGTTTTTGGATAGAATTCTTTATGTCACTAGCAGTTTTTTCTTTCTTTAATGGGTAATTTCTTTACGCCGTCTCGATTCTTCATAAGAATAACTACGCAAATTGTAAACAAACAAGAAATTAAGGGAAGCCAATGGTGTAGGATCATCATTGCTTAACCCTAAAAGGGCCTGGTTATTTTGACCATTTCTCAGCCAGGGGGGCGGATTCCCCCCCCCCCTAAGATCTCGGCCATCGAGTGACAAAAATTTTTGAAACTCGGTACATGTATGGAGCAACTGTTCATGGTTTTGGAATTATCGCTAATTAATTATTCACATGTATGAATAGTAATTCTGGTCTGTGTACACGGCGTATATGGGAAAATTCAGTTTTCACGGCACACAGCGCCGGAAAATTTTTTGCTGCGCGACAACCCCTGGTCCGATTTTTATATTTTTGGTGTCAAAAGATGCTTAAGGCTCGACGCTAAAAAGTCATAACAGCTTGGGTCGCGAAAAAATTTTTTTAAAGGCTATCACGGAAAAAGTCGAGGGGGGGGGGGCCTTTTAGGGTTAAAGCGATTTGGCATTCTGGAGTCTGGACAACGGGCCTCCAAGATGGAGGACAACGGGCCTTTCATGAATTGTGTCTTTTGGTTTCCTGCTCAGTGCCAGGTTTCACGAAATCGGGAAGGCTCCTTACGAATAATATACAAATATTGACTGCCTGGAGTTGTGTAGTAAAACTAGCCTCCTGAGGTGATCCATGAAGCATTCTATTTTTCCCGAGGCTCCATGGATCACCAAGGGAGGACAGTTTTACTTCACCACGAGATAAAGCAGTCATTTTTTGTTTTATAACACCTCTCCCACAGATTATGCTTGATTTTACATGTAGGTGATAACTGATTCATTTAATCTGAATATAATAAAAATTAACTTTTATTTGAATACAAAATTAGTTGAAAATTAACTTGCACTTTTTGTAACTACCCCTTCGCAAAATGTTTGAACCCCATCTGTAGTGCATGCTTGGAAACAATATGCGCAACGGGCAATGCGCAATGGGCAATGCGCAACGGGCAATGCGCAACGGGCAATGCGCAACGGGCAATGCGCAACGGGCAATGCGCAACGGGCAATGCGCAACGGGCAATGCGCAACGGGCAATGCGCAACGGGCAATGCGCAACGGGCAATGCGCAACGGGCAATGCGCAAAGGGCAATGCGCAACGGGCAATGCGCAACGGGCAATGCGCAACGGGCAACACAAACACCCCTATGGGCAATTCCACGGTTACTCACTTAACATTTTCGTAACGTGAGTAACAGATTTTGTGTGTCTTGTTTATCATACATAACACACTTCTCTGGACGTCATCTTTGGTGCTTAGGTAGGTCTAGGTCTACTCTATCTACCATGGGGATAACAGTTATTAAACCTTTTCAGTAAGGTAATTACAGTCCAAGGAAACTCAAAAGTACATCAAAAATGTAACGTCAGTAACCCTGAAATTGCTCCTAAGATATTAGGGTTCAATGACTGCAAACAGGTAGTTGTTCACTATAGCAAGCCTAAAATGTCATCTGGGTGATTTTTGTCTACCAGCAAAGATTAAAGATTGAAGTTTAATATTGTAGTAATACTAGTTACATGTACACTGTTACTTGCAAGTGAAGATTTCATAGCGAATTCAGAATGTACTTTGCAGCCAATAGGGTCCATTGATTTACTGAATTACTCGATGTCAAAGTGATCAATATCGTTGATATCATTTATTTAAAATCATTTCGAGTTAATCGACAATGATCGAAAAAATATGTGTCTCTGCCACGTATGTTCGTCCCTTCCACTTAGTTTGTGCGCATGCGCCAAAATCTCGGCTAATTCTAGTGACTGTCGTGCGCAAGTGCATTGGCATGAACATATGAACTGCATGAGCGAGCGTGGATGGACCGCTGAAAAAAAGCTTTGTGTTGACAAAGACAAAGCAGGATCTGTTTTCCATCCTATATAAAAATACAAATGAGGTCGCTTGGAATCAGTGGTTTACAATGTTAAAGAAAATATACAACATTTGCAAACATCGAAAAACAAAACTACCAATTTTTTTACGAAATACCTTACTAGGATGTTGGTAAATGACAGTTTAAAGCATCCTGTAAATTTATGGCACCTTGTTTGAAGTCATTTTCAAGAAAATTTGTATTTTTGTATTAATTTCCAACGGTGGTCAGCCGACCACCGTTGGAAAAACCTAACTATTTTTCAACTACTGCTCCAAATTTACCACTTTTTTCAGTTCAAATTTTGTTTGCTATTGGTTACATGATCGTGAACGGGTGCAGGCCAGCTAGACTGGTTCCCTTACCTTACAATTTCCCTTACCTTACAATTTTCCGGCATCTATAAATTGATCCATTTCATCTTTAGTGGAGTCAGGGAACCAGACTACTTTAACGTTTCTGTTTTTGTTCTTTTTTCCCCAGCATTTTTGAACAAAAAACTTCAAATATGTCAGTGTAACAATATTTGATCCATTATACTAACTCCTCAATTAGTTCATTTCTGAAAATTACAGCAAAAGCCAATGATGTACATTCCCTTTAAACTACGTACTGGTACACAGTTAATTGAAACATACCGGTATGGTTATTGGAACTTTATCCACATCTGACATGTCTGAAGTCATTATCATTTTGGTTGTGTGGACAGTTCAGGGTTTTTTTTCAGGGGGTGGGGGAGGGCGGCTAATTGACTAATTGGCATGGCTCAAGAGCATAGTTTAAGCAAATATGTAAATTCCATTCAACTATTTAAAAATCGTTTTTTGAAAAACAAAGATACAAAGATAAACTGACTTGGGGAATTATAACAATTTTTGAAAAGTTGGACAAAGAAACTGACTGGAGTGTGGCTTGAACCCACGACCTCCGAATAATTATTCCGGTGCTCTACCACCTGAGCTATCCAGCCCTATGTTGGCAATTGCCCATTTTGTCAAGATCTTTGTTCAAGGGACGCTAGTCAGAAGCCATAAACCGGTCGTAGCCAGGGATCACATCAAGTCATGAAACAGACCCAGGAATGGTTATCTGGATATCGCAGGTTTAAACCCTGCTCAAGTCAATTTCTTTGTTCAACTTTTTCAAAAATATAGTATAAAAGAAAGAAAAAGTGTTTTTCCTAATAATTGTAATTTCCATCGTACGAAAAGTAAGCAAATGTCCCAACAATGACTGACACCCCTAGTGTAAGAATGTGGTCCAAAGCGACATTTACTGAGTTCAGCTGAGTTGAGTTGAGCATAAGTAGCTTGTGAAGAGATCATGTGCAGTGCATCGCAAAATGTGTGCATGGGTGACATTACCTCTCACGCTGAGCCACGTGTGTTGATTAATTGGGTGTACGTAAACGATATGTGTCATCACTTTTCGTAATATTGATGACCAGGGAGTAGGCCAATAGAAAAAAATCCTCTTTTCAGATCACTTGCTGTTTCAAATGAGTGCAGGCAGGCCTGGATTTGTAACTTATATACAAAGACAAAACCAGAAAAGAAAAACCCAGCAAAGTGAGATCAAGCTTTGTGAATGATCAAACAGAAGCCGTTTTCTAAAGATGTTTTCGTGACCTTTTTATGATGTAGAGATTTGACTGTATGTTCAGTGCTGTAAACTGCTCCTATTTCTTCCAGCATTGGCTATTATCTTTACAGTGGCAGGAACCATACATCCTGCATGTACTGGTACGGTGCATGCTTTCACCTAGGCAAAGGAAAGCTTGCAAGTCTCGTCAGAAAACTGAGTTTCAAGTAAACAAACCTTTCTTTTGAAGTAAACAAACAAATCTTTTTGTGGTGAAAGCTCTCAGCAGCATGTTCTTTGAAACAATTTGTCCACTTGAAAAATACTTCAAAAAGGAATTTTTTCAGAAGCACCTGATCCGTGATTGCATGGTAAGAAATTGCAACGTATTTTGCAAATATTCGATATATTGAACATAATCGATATTGAAGATATACCGGTATGTATCAATAAATCAAAAATTCCGATACCATACAACCTATTACAACTTACTCAGAACATACAACATATTCAGAACAATTAAATCAATTTCACCCATACATGTACATTGTACTTCAAATTCATTACTTCAAATAATGCCTTGAATTTCTCAAGTATTGTACTCACCATGTAGCAATGAATTGCAAGTGTTAGTTTCGAAGGGTGACCTTTGTTTGACCTCCAACAGGACCTCCAGGTATGTCACAAGCTGGAATGATAAAAACAACAAATCCACAGGACAATTAGATGCAAGATTCTGGTAGAAATGAACAAAAGATATGGGAATGTTTCCATTGTGTATTATCCTACAGCTTATCAAACAAGAGAGATAATGTTGGTCCTCACTTTTCACACTTTTGTCGATTTGGAAACAAGAGATTAGACCACAAAATGACTTAACGAATCCTCATACATGTGTTATGCCCCAACTTGGTCGTCGGACCCAGCTCATGTTGGGACTGTCCCAACTTGAGCCAAACTAGATCACTCAAGTTGCAGCAATGGGAAGGCCTAACTTGGGTTGGGCACTGCTACTCATACATGGATGTTAGAGGGCGAGCATTTACCAACGAGCGTACGTGATGAGCACATCCACGGCCATGTGCTGCAAAGTGTCATCAGACAAACCAAGTCATTTTCTACAAGGCTACCCTGGAAGTTGCTACAAAAAGACAACATGTTTGATCTGCCTCTGAGCTCCCAGTCCCGGCCTGCGATATTTTTTATTACACAACTATCTGGGGTACATGTGCGCTTTTCTATGGGGCATTTTATTAAAACAAGGCTGCAGTGGAGGCTACTATTTTTCAACTTGGTACGGATTTCGGACTTTATTTCCCTTAAAAAAAAATCCTCCGGAACCTCGGATCAGAAAAGAAAAAGAAAATTGCTGCTATACAAGTAGTATCCGACTGAAAAATAATGTTTCTAAGATAAAACTTTGACTTGTTGACAAAAAAAGAGCAAAAGCTGAAGGGACAGAGCAAGGATTCGAACTCGGGACCACTGATCATTAGCCAGTCTGCATAACCACTAGGCAACGGCGGTGCTCGACGAAATCTTGAAATTCATAAAATACTTTTACAAATGTGGAGAGAGTATATACGCGTGCGCGTGCGTAGGTAAAAGGTTACAGGATTGTAGAGCGCCGTTACGCAGCGCTTTACAATCCTATAACCTTGATTCAAGTCGCCTGAAAAATGGGTACCCTGTACTATTGTGTATATAAAATATTCGCATCCCGAAAAACCTCATCCCAACAGCCTACTTTACTTTTATCATCATTTTGCTGGACAAAATCATGGGAAAAATGTTGCTGCCCAAGTTGGGCCTGCCCAACTGGATCACCCAAGTTGGGACAGTCCCAACATATGTTGGGACCGACAAGAAGTTTCACGACTACAGCCAGCATAGTGTGGCACAGGACTGGATGTGGCAATCCATACATTTTCGTTTTCATGAACTAACGCTGATGTGCTCTTTAATACCCAAAACTGTCCCAAGAGGGTTTTCAGGCACATTTTCAAAAACAAAACTTAGTGACGCATGACCAGAGGAATGCATACAAGATATCAATGGAAAGCTTAGTGCTCCTAGTTCATGATAATTCATAAATACCTGAGACAGTTTACCCATTCTTATTGGTCAAGAGCCCATAATGTGGGTGGGTTTAAGCCACTGATAAAACACTGACCGTTTTAAACTCAATTCCTGTGTTCTGCACCACATCGTGCAGTCCGTGCCAAGCACGCCAATTTCCATAGGAGATTCTTAGCACTGCCGGGCACATGTGGGCACCGTGCATAAATACCAAATTTCATTGTAACAAAACCCAATGAAAATTAGCACTCTATCTCCTTTGTTCAATTCCTCAAGCCATTTAAAAATATTAGGTTTTAAAATTTGTTTGACCATTTTTTACTTTTTGTAATATATGCGTATCTTTTTCGGAATATCAGTTTATAAAACAGTTTTGCAATGTAATAGGTTGTGTCAATAATCTGGTGGTTTCAGTATACTCACAAAGGCAATTGAAGATTCTCCATACTTTTTTTTTAGTTAATAAGTTATTAAGGTTTTTATGTTTGTGGATATGGAAGGCTTTTATGTTTGTGAATGTGGTAGGTTGGCGGTTCGAATCCCATTCGGACCAAAAGCTGGAAAACTCTCTCTGACGATCCAACAGTAAAATGGGTACCTGATTCGTTCAGGGAAGGTAAGACGGTGAGAGGAGAGGACTGGGCCCCGCCACTCATATGCTGCGCCCAAGACACAGTGGACCTCTAACATCCCACTGCCTCTACGGCCAGTGATAGGTATGGGATCTTTACATTTATGTTTGTGGATAGATCTGTAATTCAGTGTCATGCCGCAAAATGTGGATTTTTAATTAATAAACCACATTTGAACTGAGTAAAATGACTCTTTGTGGTGAATCACGCCTATTCCTTGGTTAGCAGAGCAAAGCACTTTACAAAAAGGGTCAACCTTTGGGCCTAAAAACTTACTCTGGGTTGCTTGAGCAGTGTTCCCAGGAGTCCAATCCTTTGTGTTGAGGAACTTATCTTAGCTTCTTCATGTGCAGCATGATTGATGTCCTCTACTAGAGATATCTCATGTATGTCAAGTACACACAGACCCTGAATGCAAATGCAACACTGCATTACTCACCGTGGGTTGCTTGAGCAGTGTTCCCAGGAGTCCAATCCTTTGTGTTGAGGAACTTATCTTAGCTTCTTCATGTGCAGCATGATTGATGTCCTCTACTAGAGATATCTCGTGTATGTCTAGTACACACAGACCCTGAATGCAAGATTCGAAAAAACAGAATTTTCTAAGCATGATAATAATACTCTCAAATCTTGAAACACACATATAAATATCCAAAAGTCAAAATATTTTCTTCAAATTTGTTCCTTTTGGGGGTGGGGGGTTGGAGGGGTGCATTTTAATCTCTTAAAAATTTTTTTTTGGTATTGCTACAATAATTTTAAGGTATTTTTTTCATTTAAAGCAACAAAAGTGCCCAAAATCTAAATAAGGGTGCTTAAACAACTAACCTGATGAAGTTTTAGCTCAGTGAATGCTGTATATTCCGAGAAAACAATATTCTACGATCTCGATTTCAATCCAAAAGTTGCTGAGTCATGTTTTGAATTGCGCCCGAAATCAGCATTCGGGACACGTTCTCATTCAGCCAATTGCATCTACATGATGTCACGCACTGAACCGACGAATTATAGCAACCGCGTGTACGTGTGTGTCATGTCAATGCCTGCGCGAACTACCAACAGAAATTTCCAAAAATATGCGTCTTTAGATGCATTTTTGGAAATGACCTTCTTTCAGTGTTTTCTTCAAAAGACAGCATGCCAATACGAATAATTTCACAGGGAGTTTAGTGCCATTAATATCTTTAAACAAAGTATGCTTTTCAAAAATAGTTTCGTCAGTTACTTTTTGGATAGCTGCAAAATAAATGATATACTCTACCTTTAACTAGAATTCTTCACAAACTAACTGACAGTGATTCATTTAGTTAGATGTGCAAAGAATAGGCCCTATGGAACCAGCAATAAAACAAACAGTATTATTTCACCTAACTAAGCATACAAGCTGGCGCATACCTTTTCCTGTCTGACCCTATTGACAGCATCTCCAACTTTCTTGGTCTCCTCACTGACCACAATGCACCTCATGTCTGGATCCACCACGCTGGGGCCGTAAGGATCCGTGATGGGCACGATGGAGTCTGACTGTAAGATGCGTGGTTTGATATCGTGGATGAAGTCACGGACAGACGCGATGCGCGCATCCATCTGCTGGATCTACTCCGGTAGTGTTTTCCCTGCAATCAGATGAGGGGGATATAGTCAGGTGTTGGTAATATGAAATACTGAACACTTATACATGTATGACCTACTCTCAGCCAATGAAGAGAAAGAAAGTAGGTTGTTTTATACTTGATTTGATGCGTTCTTACGTTGCAGCATGGATATGTCTGTCACACCAACTGTAATCTTCTCTTCTGCTCTCATCGCCGACTCACTCAGCAGGATTTTATGTCCAGCGTGGATGCGATCGAACGTTCCTTCGAGAACCATGCTTCCGTAGCTCTTAACCGGCGAAGATTCTACTTCAATCCCATCAGCATCGACTGGTGGAGAACTGTCCACATTTGTCCAGACAGACTCTGGTATTATTTCCACTACAGGATTTGTTGGCACTACAAACCACGACTTGTGTAACGCTTGGAGATTGTTTGGAGCGGAGCAGTCAGTAGTACCAGACCAGCTTCTCCTTTGAGAATTCTAGTGGTAGGCAAGGTGCCAGACCGGTTACTTATATTGTTTACGAGTACTCCGACATCTTGCCCTTGTAGCTGCGCCAACTTGGCGTAGATTGCAGTGATGGTTGCGCAGACATCTTGCGTAACGGGAATCAGTCTCTGTTTGTACGCTTCCAGTTCGTGGTCAAGACCAGGATGCAGCTGTATGTAGAGTGTTTTCAATATGCAGCTGGCGGCATGCATGGCACAGTATCAGACTCATGGATTCGTTTGATGAGTTGGTTTATCAGTGAGGTTACATGTAAGATGAGAAGCCCTGTTTTGCAGCTGGGGAGCATTTTGGTTCACTGGAAAGCACAGCTGAAGCCTGTACTGAATAACAATGGAAAGAAAAAAAATCTATAAAAATAGTAATAAAATATTGTTAACCATGGAGGAATATAGCTCTTTTCGATCAATTGCGCAAAAGTTGTACGGAATTTCCCTTCTCCCGTACCGTTTTACAAAGGTTGAATTGTAGGTACCATCATTCACCGACGGGGCATAAAAATACAGACCTATCAGGGGTGGATTCAGGAATTATTGCAGGGGGGGGTTCAGCTTTTTTTTATCAGCAAATCAGTGCTGAAATGTTGTCAGGTGTTTTTTTTTTTTTCAGGACACTCCTGGGGCCTGTTACCATTCTTGCAATGGGGGCGCTGTTTAAATCCGACACTGTTCAAATCCGACGGGGGGTCCGCTCATATAAGTCCAACGCCTCATAGGTCCGACGCCTCATAAATCCGACAAAGTCACATCCCCTAACCAAATAAAGGCCCATAAGTCGGACGCCTCAAAGGTCTGACGCCTCATAAGTCTGACGCCTCATAGGTCCGATGCCTCATAAATCCGACGCCTCATAAGTCCGACAACGGAAAAACGAGGCGTTTAATTTGTCGGACTTATAAGGCGTCTGACTTATGAGGCGTCGGACCTATGAGGCGGAATAAATAAATTTTATGCCTCATAAGTCCGATGCCTCATAAGTCCGAAATTTCGGACTTATGAGGCGTCGGACCTATGGGGCATCGGACTTATGGTACGGCCCCATCCGACGATCAGGCACACTATATTGCACGGTGTACAATTACCCCCTTACCTCCGCTGGCTTGCCTGTGTCAAGTGTTGCGGACAGGCGGGCGTATGGGTAAATATTAGTAGTATAATTGTCAATTTTTGTTAATTTTTTTGTGAGCGAGAGGGGGCGGGGGGAAGGGGGAGTTTTGACCCTCAAAGCCCCCAAATGGATCTGCGTCAGCCTGTAACGGTACCTTATAAAGTTGTAATAAAAATTAAGTACTATTGTATCACAGTTCCCAATCTGTACATCAACACCACAATGAACAATCCCGCACAGTATTGTTCATTGGGGACCACACACCTGTTGAGCGATAGTTATTATGGGGACAGCAGGAAGTCCCCACAAACTCGGTCCTAATGTCCCTAACAATAGGAAGGACATTTCTCATAACTTAATGCCGCTGAGTAAAAGTGTACTTCAGGGCCCCAGTTCAACGTAAGTTGTACTAGGCGAGTCAAAAAGATGGGTACCTTGTAAAAAGGAACTTTTTTTCGTCAACTTAAACTGACAAGTACATGTATAAAATTTAAAACCACTTTCAAGAACCATCTTATCTCCCAGTATATAGCATAGTTTGCTTTGTCGTTTGTTGGTTTTTCTACATTCATACTGTTTGCTTTAATTGTGCTTTCTTTTGCTTGCATCATCCATTTTATAAACTGTGTCGTTGTATCACTAGTATGTTTCGTATGTCCGTCTGTAAAGTTTATTAAGTTTACGTCCACTCCGTTTGTTTGTCTGTTTCATTGTTTTGTTTTGTTGTGTTTTGTCTTTTGAATTTAGTCTTCCTTTTTCAGTATTGTTTATATATATATATTTTGTTGTGTTTAAGGCATTCCGTTTATAAGCTTCGGCTTTTTGTGTAATGCCTCCACTTAGTAGTTTTCATGTAACAATTGTTTTGTCTTCTAAAGTGCTTATTCATGTGGAAATAAATGTTTCTGAAATGAAAAAAAATAAAGCAATTTAAAGAATCAATCATTTACCTCATCAATTTTGCTTTCGTGCTTCGGGAGATACAGGGTAATTCAAGAAAATCAATTTTGTCCACGGGTCATTGAATCAGGCTAAAACACACCCGTGCGTGTCATATACCTTACACATGAGGGCACAGTTATTTATTGAGTCAATCCTTGCGGTATGTTTCCGATTATTGCAGAGCTGATAGTATTACAAACATTTTGACATGAATACAGTTTTCTGAAACTATTTCCATCTCATTTTGTTATTCCTTTCACATAAATGAGAATGATTAAGGATTCCATTTAGTATGGATTCTGTTCAGCGGCGTAACTGCAGGGTCTCATCCTGGGGGGAGGAGGGGCGTGTGGGGGGGGGGGGGGGGCTTGAGGTTACAATGGAGGGGCGCCCAAAAATTTCATCCGTGCTGAAAGGTACACGGGCTTTTTTCACCAGACACCCGCCTTTCGTAAAATCAAATAGTGGGGGGTGGAGGGGGGGGGGGGTGGACACCATCTTCCCGTGGGGGCGCTGTTCAACATACCATGGCTACATTACACGAGGGACGTTACAATAAACAGCTCCTTGAGGGAGTTTTGGAGAAAAACAAGCACGAAATCACCAGAAAAAAAAGTGACTTCATGTAATATCCAGCTAATCATGGTAACTCAAATGGCTGTGCTTTCTTACGGATGCAAAATTTTTATGGAGGAGGGGGGTGATTGGGGGCAGGCGAACTTTTTATGGGGGCATGCCTCCCTCCTGTGTTTGATTGAATATCAGTCAAAGAAGACATGGATGATAGTGGGTTTGAACCATTCAATTCTGAGCAAACCAGAAAGTCACACACTATACACTCTTCCTCACATACTAATCTCTTAAGGCAAGATGCAAAGAACAAACTGTGACTGAGCCAACAATGATTATAACACCAGAAACAATTGTGAGATACTAACATCATGTATTTTAATATGAAACCTGAATGCAATCCATATATCTACTCCATCAAGATTTCACACACGTTATAATTATGTCCCAGAAAATTTAACCGTCTAAAAAGCAATTAGATCAGCGTGTTTTTGTATTCTATTGTTGGGCATCTGAAAGGAGAATACCGTACCCACACGAATTTGTGTTAGTCTTTGAGGTAAAGATGGTACATTAAATATGGGACTTTTCTTGGACTTGGCCCTACTTGCCAAAAAATGAGTTTAAAAGAATAATAGGTCAATTAATGTATGATTACAGATATAAATGAAAAAAAATATATAAATAAAAACTTTGTGAAATCGACAGAGAATTGACATATCACACACTATTAACATCCAAATATGTCATTATATTCTTCGGCTTGAAATATATATGAAAACAATTCTAATGCCCCTTGTGAGTCGTCTTTTGTGGTTTACTTGAAGAAAAAAAAACAATCCTTTGTCTTCGTATTTCATTTAGTAGTTTTAAATTTTCTAGGAATACAATCCCAAAAACAATTGCTTAGGTACCCCCTCCCCCTTTCAATGTGGGTCAAATCAGTTATTCCATCTTTTGCAGTTTTTAAAACTGATCTTCCCACCAACCTCTGCACCAAAGTTTATACAAAATATAAATCAAATATAACAAACATTCTTTTCAAAACAAATATTTACCAAAATAGTCATTAATTGGTGGATGGAATAATCCCAAAACTACTCCTGGTAATACTTAATTGTTTTAACAGTATTACTTAAGTCACGCATGCAACTGGGAATTTAGAAGAAGAAAAAAAACGAGAACATTCCAAACCCCACAAGACTTTGCGCAGTGTTTTTCAATTTGTAATGGCATTCGTGATAAAAAAAAACGAGGAAATCAGGGGATCCCAGGAAAAGTCGCATGCCTGTTAAGTACAATAAAGCCACTTGGCTAACAAGTCTCCAAAAATATCATTTTATTTACAAAATGTACATGTATTTACCATCTAAGGTTGAATTAATCACAAAACTTCTCATTGTTTTAAAGTGATACATCAATACAACTGTTGTCAGGCCAACAAGTCTCAACTTGGAAATGGACCAAACCACCCATACAGCCTCAGAAATCAACAAATACCATATATCTACTGGGTTTTCAAATTAGTGATGTTTTTGTGCACACACGTAAAGATCTGAAGTCTACAGTAATTCTGTTTGCCACTTTATAAAGAGTTTCCAGATGTGGAATCTACACTTATTCACAAACATGGAGATTGTGGTAAACCAGGGATCTTATTTGCATAAACTGCTGTTGTTTTAAGAAATAGTTTAAGTCAGAGAATAGACTTGGAACTGTAGATTTGTGCAAGATTCGCCCCGTCCATTCTTAGCATGAATCTACAGTTCCTTGTCCATTCTCATTGACCCAATCAGCAAATCATACACACTCTAAAAAGTCTTGGGTCAGATTCGACCCAAATCCAGATCAGATTTGACCTGACAATTTTCCGGGTCAAAATAACACTTCTCTTGGGTCACCTTTCTGGCCATTTGACAAGAAAATTGTTATTTTGACCCAGAAGAGTGTCAGTTCCAGTCTGTCCCGGATGCAAGGTTATATCTGACCCGGGACTTAAAGAGTGTCAGTTTGACTTTGATGACAAACTACAGTGTCATATGTAGAGGGTGAACAGCTAATTGTCTTACACAGTGTGACCCTACTGACCATCTGAATCCAGAATGTGTTATGATGTTTATGTTTAAATTGCAAACAGGCATCCTGGAATAACACATTTTTAATTATCTGTTTTTGGAATTTGCACAGGTCCCTGATTTTATAGTATTATTTTTTCAATGGTGAACAGCTAATTGTCTTAATGCAGGATGACCCTACTGACGATCTAATATGAAAATGTCTTACAATGTTTTGCCTTTGAGAATGGTCCTGCTTAGGATTGAAACATTAGGCCCTCTAAGTTTGTAAAGTTTTTTAACATTTCATTATCTTTTATTGAGAATGTTATCATTTTTATGCCTTGTACATGTACATCAAGTTTGATTTTTTGTTGTTGTAAGTAGCCACTCGTTCTTGCCAATATGACTTTCATGTATTTTTAATGTCTCTTTTGTAATTCTCTTTTCCTTATTTTACATAGTTACTGGAAGGGGTCTTATTTAAGTATGCATTTTTGAAGTGCAATTCGTATTATCTCTGCTAATGTTGTCTCTTATTATTCTCATTGAAGCTTCATGCAGGGAGGGGGTAATACGTTTTTGCTGTTACTGTATTTACTACATGGCCTTTTACTTCAATTCCTTGTTCGTATATTAATTAGTGCTATCCACTAAGTGGAATGATATCTGTGGGGGTTGAATTCATTGTTCTCGTAGTGCAATTCTGTTTATGTTCAAATTGTGCCTGGAGAACTACTCGATGGTTATTTAAGTTAACTTTTTTAGTGATCCTGCAGGGGTGCAATTTTCTCTTACATAATGGTCATTCTAATTTCCATAATTGGAGTTTACTGTTTATAATTATATGTGTTTTTTTTATTCCTGCGAAAAGATAAATGAATGAATGAATGAATGTAATTCAAGAGTGGGCTTGGCAAGTGAGATTTAAAATATAACACTTAGTGATGGGAATAAGGACTGTAACTCATCCCATCCTTTCAATGCCTCGTTGTCTACCAGATTCAACTCAGTCAGTCTGGGCATGTTACCTACAGCCGAGGCAATGTATTTAATGTCTGACCTTGTCAAATTGCAATTGAACAGGCCCAGCACATTTAAGTGTGTCATTGTTGGTAATTCCTTGGCCCAAAACCCAGCATATCCACACAATGGCCTGTTCATACCAAGATCCAAGTCAGTCAGTCTGGGCATGTTGCCTACAGCCAAGGCAATGTGTGGCATGTCTGACTGTGTCAAATCACACCAGCTCAGGTCCAGCTTATTTAAGTGCATCATTTTTGGCAATTCATTGGCCCACATGTCAGCGAATCCGCCCAATGTCAGGTTGACAGTAAGCATCAAGTCAGTCAGTTTGGGCATGTCATGTACAGCCCAGGCAATGTGTTCAATGTCTGTGTTATCAGGATCGCACCTGATTACTCCAAGTTTCTCAAGGCTTGTCAAGTGTTTGATATGAGGGGCCCATTCTTCAGCTCTACCTCCCAATGCATAGCAACCAACTATGTCAAGACTGGTCAAGAGATTGTTGCATTTCAGTGATGACAGGATTTTCTCAAGCTCACCCTTCACTAAAGGACAAAAGCGAAGCATCAGATCCCTGAGGTTTTCCATGTAACCCAGGGCGAAGGCTAAACCACTGACCGAAGACACATGAGAAACATGAATGGTTTCAACGCGTGACAGTTGTGTCACCTGGACTTCTGACCTACAGATGATTTCAAGAAGGTATATGAGAATGTGGAAATCGTTATTGTTATCCACCTCAATATCTGATGGGATGAGTGAGTTGCTGGTGAGACACCGTGGGACCTTTTGGCATTGGCTTTCAAAAAAACATTGTCTACTAATCGCTAGTGTAACAGCTTTTCGGTACATGTACCCGGGCTTATCTCGCTTCTTGAACTTACCAACAAGCAATTTTACGATGTCAGTCATACACTTTTCATTGTCACCACAACAAAAACGCAAAAGGAAATCATTTGAAACAACACCCTCAATTGTCTGACATAGTTGCCTTAAATTGTTTTGAAATTCTCCGAATGGAACAACTTTGTACACCGTACGCTTTACAAATCCCTGGTTTGACATATGTACACTTTGCAAGTATTTACCAGCACAGTATTCCTGAACAGTCTTGTGCATGAATTGTATGTTGTTGTGACATTTGAGGTTTTTGATAACTCTCTGCTGGGTTAGGATGCCTGCTTTCAGTGCAAGGTCCAGCGCATTTTGTTCAAACTCATCTTTTTGGAATGAGAAATTCTGGTCGGCACTTACGAATCCACTCAGTGCAGTTTTTCCTACAGCAATCACTGTTTTTGATGCATCTTCGGAGCTAATTCCTTTTCTTATGAACATGTAATCAACTGCATCACTGAAGAGGAGTGGTGTTGTTTCTGGGAGTTGTTCATTCTTCTTCCACAACAAACACATGAGAAGGAGCATCATAGGAATTGTTGCAAAATCACAGAGTGTGTTGGACTTTGCAATCTTTTGGATCAGTGCTTTGCCGCTATCAGGATCTTTGTAATAGAATTTGCGAATGTATTCATCAACATCCTCCTTGGTAAACCCCAGAACCTCTACGTGTGTGCAAGGATTTTGGACAAGTGATTTTGACATCAGTTTCTCAAGATGAGAGGGGCGCGTTGACACAATAATGAAACAATCCCTGTATTCTGTTCTATTGAGTGCTTTTAGGATAGACCCGAATGAGGCTGCATCAAGTGTTTTGGTCTTTATTTCATCAAAACCATCCAAAAGTATCAAGACCTTATTTGAGTTGTCCTGAATATATTGATCAAGTTTATCTTTGGCTACTCCTGACTTTACGCCTAAAAGTTGATCAAAAATGGAATCAACAAGATCAGATTCTTGAAACAGGGCATACATTTTTAAAAGAAAGACAAGCTTGAATCTTTTCAGGATTTCACATGCCTCATCAGCCCAGTCATATGCAATTTTGTCAAAAATGGTTGACTTCCCGACACCACCAATGCCAAATAAAATAGCACGATTCAACTCAGTCTCAGGCCAATCTTTAAATATGTTTTCATACTCTGTGGAATATACAGTTTCGTCAGAGTATTCTTCTTCTACAGTACCTTTCTTTGTTCTAACCCGCAATTTAGTGTAAATGCCAACAATGGGTCTTTGATCATCAGGAACCCCAGGGTTCAACTGAACATAACTCCCCGTTGTCTTGTAACATTTCCTCAAAATGTTCTTGGTCTTGTTACCGACTTCTTGGTTGAGATCCCCCACTCTTGGATCTTGGTCTGGTTCCTGACTCTGTGGATTTACTCCTGTTGAGGACAAACAAGCAACATGTACATGTTATAGTAAGCAGGAGGTCATGGGTTCAAGTCCCACCAAAGTGATTTTTTCTCATAATCCCTGGAGACAACACTAAGTATAGTGGAATCCAGTGATCAGAATCAGCTTTTACTGTGGTGGTGTCACGCTCACGCGCATGCTGCTCGCGTTCTTAAAGACGAGGCGCGCGCGCATTTTGGTATTCCAATTGGTCGAAGGAGCCCGAAGTGTGGGTATACATACGTGAGCGCAACTCGCACGAGCCTTTTTCGACACTGCAGTAAATGGCTGCCGCCAGATTTGTCTTTACAGTGTTTATACAATACATGTATGTCGGTGGAGGACAAAACCCAATATTGAATGTACATGTATTATTTCAGTTTAACATTGTTTCTGAAACGGATTGATTAGTCTTCCTCTTCTGAGGCAAACATGTAAAAGAAATGGTGACTTGGGATTTACAGTTCGTTAGTAAGGCAGTGTAAAAAATAAATTTGCCCCTCTCCCCAAAAAAATAATCAAATGAATATTTTGGCTTTTGTACCATCTGTTGGACACAAACTTGTCAGATGTCGTTTAATAGTATCTACACGTTTTTTTACACTGACAAACAAATAAATTTAGACAATAAACTGGTAACTGTATGTGGAGGCCTCCAAAACTTGATTCCATTTTTCCCCACTTTATTTTTTTCCACATGTGATTCACACAATACGGGGTGCCATTTGGTGTGGGTATATAAGGAACACATTACAAGACTCCTAATGTGGTCACCATATCTTATTACAAACTGGTTTATATCGTAGCAACAAAAAATGTAGACTCTTTCGTGGAATTGGCAATCCGTCTTTTGTGTCCATGTTTGTGTAGTCTATCATCTCCATCCCCACTCCTCTACAAAATATCTGATCCAAGATATCAAGTAGTGTAACAAACAAGATCATATTTACCTGCTCCATCCGACGGCGAGCTGTAGAAGTTGACACTTGAACCAACAATGGTAGGATTGTTGCTACCGCTGACTGTGCCCATGTATCCGATGGCTCCAGTTCGTTGTGGGGATTCTAAAATCAGAAGAATTCAAACATCCTTTAAAGAATACCGACAAAATGATTCATGTACTCTAGTACATCTCCAGTTGTCTGTTTTTTGGAAGGTAGAGTAGATCATTTGTCATATTTGCATTTATTTCTTTTGAAGGAAAAAAAAGTCCTCAAAATCTAAAGATGGGTGCTCAACAACTAACCTGCTAAACTTTCAGCTCAGTGAATGCTGTATATTCCGAGAAAATCGTTTTTCAGAATCTCAATTTCAAATCACAGTTGCAGATCGAGTCTTGTTTTGAATTAATTGCAGCCGATTGCAGCGACGCTATGTCACGCACTGAAACAACAATTAATAGCAACCACGCACGCATGTGCATCTTGTCAATGCTCAAGCGCACCCATTCACAGATTCACCCAATTACAAACCAACTACTAATGGAAATTTCCAAAAATTGTTCAATTCCCAATCTTTGGTAATGACCTTCTTTTATTGTCTTCTTCAAAATGACAGCACGCCAAAAGGAATAATTTTACAGGGAGTTTAGTCAAATTACTATCTTTAAACCAAAGTAAGCTTTCAAAAAATAATTTGGTCAATTACTTTTTGGATAGCTGCAAATCGTCGCAGAGCTGACAAACCGGCGAATCCACCATTTTGGCGATTTCGATTTTTTGTTATTTTTAGGCTTTATGAAGGTTGCTCTTTCAAGTATTTATTCCAAAATTCTTAATATTTGTCTGGATTTTGAGATTCAGAGCCCCCTTGTGGCGAATCACTCACAAAAACAAATCCATAATTTGACATAGTGATGAATACAAAATTTCGCTGGTAACCAGCTTATGTAAGGTGTGCGTTCCAAAGTACCAACGCATGTTATTCGTCAGTTTGTCGGATTGCGCGTGCGTGCACGCACGATCCGACAAACTGACGAATAGCATACAAACAATGTGAAGAACAACCGGATATTGCAGATTAATGTAATTTGACAAACTGACGAATGCGTTTACGATCAAATGAAATCATATCGCACAACTTCTCTGATTAAATAAGTGACCTGGTGGATACTTAGTTTCATATTTTATTCAGAATATATACTAACAGGTTTTTTTTATCGAAACATTTAGGGTAAAATACGGCGCCCGGAGAAGTGTCCAACTTCAAACGCGAATTACTCCAAACAAGGTTTTCGCTTATTCGTCGGTTTGTCAGCTCTGCGATGAAATGATCTACTCTACCTTTAAAGAAGATATATAGAGAAATCTGACTGTCCAAAGTTGAAACCTGCAACTTCAAAAAAATATTGTGGTGTGTGTGAGTGTGTGAGTTGAGTGGAGAGGGGGAGTTAATGCCCCTCCCTCCCTCATTGACCCCATGCAAATGGTCTAGCTACTAAATGTACTCACCTGCTGCAGCTGAGGGGGTGGGTACCTGTGCCTCCTGTTGCATCGTGGTAGGGACATCAGTCTGGCAGGCTGCTTCAGATTGTGCAGCCATGGTACTTATGGATCACCCAGCCACAAATGGAAGTCCTGTTTGTCAATGGTAAATGAAAAGCTGTAACACACTAGTCTTCATTCCAGCTTCAATCTCATTCTTCAGCATGAAAACTTGCACTTCCAATATCGTTTACGTTTGGCATAAAGACTAGACTTGTATGTACTTCAACTTGCAAATGAATAAAGCCGTACATAGATGGGGCATTTTATTGTGGTCTCAAAGGGTCTCAGGAGTAAAACCAGGCCCAGATTACCCAATAGGCACAGTAGGCACTGTGCCCAGCGCCTACAAAAAATTGGTCTCAAGAAAAAGTGGTCTCGAGTCACTGGTAGGAACTGCACCAAACTAACGCACAGTTGACCGTCAGTCAGTGAGATCGGTAAAATGTGACTGCCATGCGTCTCAATACCGGTAGGTTCCCCCCGACGTTTATTATCATCCATGAAACCAACAAATTAAGAACCAAAAACAAAAGAACTGAACCATCGCTGTGGCAAAACTTACAGTTAAGTTTAAAGCGGGTTGATGCAGAGACATCCAAATCGACACCAACGCACTGCAGCTGCCACACCCAACAATGGCATGACCACTTGACTGAACTACATTATGCAAATTATTTTCCTGATAAATGCCCACATTATGGCATCAATCAAATCTTACAAGTCAATGATTCTCAAATGATATTGATATTCTATCAGATGCAAGGAGGTTGCACCCAATGAAACAAAACATGCACTTGTAATATTTGTTTCTTGTCCTAATAAGTCTATTTTCGTTCTAAATACATCTTAGTGCAAAAAAATCAAAGGATGTTATAGATCCTGGCAAATCGCGCATTGATATTTTATATTTAATATATATAAAAACTACATTTGTACCAGTAGGCCTACAGACACACATCTGGGTTTTTCCAAAATATTCTAAGTCAACACTGAAGTCTGTTTACATGTAGTTTGGTCTGCTGTCATGGGAATAGGCCTAATACAAAGTTAATAGGTCAATGGATAACTTTCTCTATCAAATGACGCACTTTCATGTGTTAACAAGTGTTATTCTTAGCTCAGCATCAATTCAATGCAAATTGATTAACCTTTGAGCCTTTAGTCAACATGTATCGGTACATGTTATGCCTACACAGCTTGGTACACGTATTATAAAACATGTGATACAGCAAATACATTAAGGGTGACATATTTAAATACTAGCATTATGAGAAACTATAATAAAATGCAACTAAAAACTGCTGGAATGATTATTTGGAAGTAGGCCTATACATCCTAAAACTGGCACTAATGTCTGGACCAACTCTACAAAGGCATCAAGCCTTTCACTTATGAGGAACCATTTTAATCAATAGCCAATCTGACAGTCCAACTAAATTGTTACAAATATGTTGAGAAAAAGCAGTCCTTCATTTTTAAGGAGCGCGATCGCGCAGGCGCTCCTACTGCGCTCCTTGACTGTCTCGAAGGAGCGCCAAAAATAGCGCTCCTCAGAAATCCAAAAGAGGGCTCGTCAAACACGGGAAGTTTAAAAATAAGAAGTGATAAAAACGCAAGGATTTTAAGTCTTAAGCTACACGTATTTTTCGTTGGTATAATGCCCAAACTCACGTTAATATGCCGCTGGACATCGCTAAAAATGAACGAACACCGAGCTCGTACGTACTGTATAAGATCGTGTGTGTACAGCGGTTGTATACTGTGCGTGCACAATCTGCAAATCGCATAGAGCTGCATGAAAACACGTGGGCCCGTACGTGCGAGTGCAGCAATGACTGGTTCCCGCTGCGCCGCGCACTAAGTCCCAATGAAGGCATGATGAAAATGCGGTAACCAGTCAATGTAAAAGTCGCGGGCGGTGCAATGCACTGCCGTACAGTGTTTTGCGTGCAGGCCGGACGGAATAGACATCGTGAATGCCAAGAAAACAACGATTGAGAAGGACGATCTTTGCAAGCTTATTCACAGAACTTGATCTTTCTTGTCTGTGTATGTATTTCCCGTGTTCATGAATTTATTTTGAGGAAGTTTTACTGGTATGTGAAGTGAAACGATGCAGCGAGTTTCACCGAAATCCTATACCGTAAAACGAGTCTCATTGCCGGCCCACCACACACAGTGCATCACAAACGCTCGTACTAGTGCGAAGTTCAGACGTTGTTAGCCAGTTTCTCGTCGTGACTAGCATTGTGTATATGGCATACTTGACCTGCATTTCCCATTATTTTTAAGATTATCGACGGCAAATATTTTCGATAAAACTTAAGGCAAGTTTGTGTCATTTTGAGGCCCTTTTTGTATAGCTTTCGTAGAGCAATTGAAATAGTTCTGGCTGAAAATGTCATGTAATTTTAACGAATCTGAAAGCAAATATTCAGTTGCTTTATGTGCTGTTTATTAACTCTCCATTTTCAAAGTATAATCAAGTGATGAACCAACTGACAACTGTATTAAGAAATGAAAGCCTAAGCAGTAGTCAAACCTTTTATTAATCTCCATTTAGTTAGTTTTTTAAAATAAATTTTACCTTGTCTTACAGTTACAAAAACGAAAAAAGTAACGCAACTTGAGCATATGTTATTATGCAAAAACTAATAATAATGCAGCCCCTTGAATAAATCGTTATATTCAAAATAAAACAAAAACAATGGTAACCCGTCGTTTTACCGCTGTTTATCCGTAGATTTTAAGGAGAGCGATTTGCTCTCCTCAAATATTTGAGGAGAGCGATTTATAGCTCTCCTGGATTTTCTTTAAATGAAGGACTGAAAAAGTACGTACCTAAATTTCATCTTCAACCTGTCACTTCCCTGCACAAAGCCCTGATGCTTTCACCGAGAAATCCAGCCGCAAATTAAAGACGGACATGTTTTAAAACATAGATTTCAATTCCTCAAGTTGGAGAATCCAGCTGTTGAATAGCAGGAGGTCGTGGGTTCGAGTCCCACTCTAATCAGCTTGCTTGCAAAGTTTTTTTTTAGAATTCTTTATGTCACTGACAGTTTGGGAAGATATTTTCTTTAAGGATTGAAAAAGGTAGAGGACAATGGGTCGTTCATGAATTGTGTGTTTTGGTTTCCTGCTCAGAGCCAGGTTTCAAGAAATCAGGAAGGCTCCTTATGAATAAACTAAGATATTAGGGTTCGATGACTGCAAACTGCAAGCCTAAAATGTCGTCTGGGTGATTGCTGATGTCTATCAGGAAAGATTAAAGGGCCCATGTAATGTAGTTTGTTTTAATGCAATCCTTGAAAATGCACCTTTGTGTCCAATTTAACCGTACTTTCAATTTTTGTTTCGACATATTCCAGGGTATTTTTGTGTCTTTTTTTGTTTTTATGCTATTGCGAATTTCCATAGGGCCTATAGATTAAAACTGTGATATCATACCGGGCAGAAAACTCAATGTTATACAGCTACAGTTGCTGGAATTTTGCTGGGGTAAATTTTCTTTCGTGATTCGTTGTTGTGTCATACATGGCAGTAAGCCAATGAGCAAATTTTGGGGTTCATAATTTGAACAGAAAACCCATTTAGTTTAGAAACTGAAAAGTGTCTTCCTGAAATGACATCACAGCAATAGCGCCCTCAGATGTCAAAAAATATGGACAATTTTTAATGTATAAAGAAGTGCACGTTTCAATAAAATTAACCAACTTGTGATGTTAAATTGTTTTCATACATTTAAGTGAAGTAGAAAGTTGTACAAAATGTGTCCCCAAGAAAAGTCATTGTGTGGACCCTTTAAAGTCCATGTATAATATTGAAACAAGATTTAATTAATTACACTGAACATTACTTGCCAGTGACGATTTCAGAACCAATTTGGAATCTACTTTGGAGTCAATATTACTCAAGTGCTCAAAATCAATGTGATATTGATATCATTATTTTCATTACAGTGGAGTCTCGATAAGTGAAATCTCGGGCGAGTTGGCTCAAATTTTGAGTTAAGCAGAGTTTTGAGTTATCTAATGGATTTTCTATTCAACAACAATTGACAGGAATAAATTTTTGCTTGAGTTAGAAGGGTTTTTGGGTTGACAGGTTTTGACTTGGAGATTTCACTGTATTAAAAACAAAAGTGTCTCTGTGTAAGGGAGTGTGGTTGGGCTGCTGAATGAAGCTTTGTGTCAACAAACGACAAAGTGGGAATAACTTTGTTCACAAAAATTAATTACATACAAAAGAGCTTCCTTGACATGGCAAGGTTATTTAAACTAATTACTTTTAGTAATTTGTGATGTCAAAATATGTGTTTATTGCAACATCAACTTATTCAGTTCAAAAGGCACCGCCATTTTGATTGTGTGGAAAGTCCAATTAAAAAAAAAAAAATTAGGGGGGGGGGGGGAGCTGTACAATTCTTGCATGGACCAAAAGCGTAGTTTAAGCAAGTATTATTGTGATACGTCAATGTAAGGCATTGTGGCAAAATGAGACAGAACTGGGCAGAGGTCGAAATGAGGGTTTGTGGGCAGTAAGAAGAGAATACAATTCTGCTTACAATATTGTTTGCTGCACTCCAATCGGATATTCCATTGACAAGTTATGACTGTTTAAAGTTCACATTTCTCGACAAAGTTCACATTTCTCAAAAAAGTAAAATACTTAAAAAAGGCCTTTAAAGTTTCAAGTTTGTATTCGTGATAATAAATCGTGCCAATTTGTGTTGGTTTCTTTACACTGCTATTCCACAATATTTATACTATTTCTTTAATATCTGTGTAGCAGACATATAAGGGATTACAACTGTGCCCAGTTCCGTTGCATTTTGCCAGAATGCCTCACACAAATGTTAAATGTTACAAACAGTAAGCAAATGTCCCAATGACTGACACCCCTCGTGCCATGTGGTCCAAAGAGGCATAACTGGGCTGAGCTGAGCATGTGTAGCTTGTGAAGAGATCATGTGCAGTGCAACGCAAGATGTGTGCATGTGTCTCTATGTGAACCATGTGAACTCATCAATTTGGTGTACGTACAATTTAACATATTTGATAACTTTTCATAACATTGTTGACTACCGGTAGGCCAAGAGTAAACATTCCCCCGCTTCAGATTACTTGCTGTTTTAAAATGGTGTAGGCAGGCCAGGATTTGTAAAGACAGCACCAGACAAGACAAACCCAGAAAAGTGAAATCAAGCTTTGTGCATCAACACACAAAAACACCCATACTGAAATGTGTATCCTTGTGGAGACGGCTTTGTTCTCAAGTAGTAAGGTTTTCGAGTTTGAAAGTGAAGTTTCAAAATGCTCTTATTTTAACCAGAATTAATTTCCTTGGCTGAAATTTGGACTTAATATCCCTTTTCTAAAACTCTTCCGTTTGCGACAGATCAACCCACCTTGGAAATTCCTAGTTTTTGAGTAAAATCCATATATCTATTTCGTGAAAACCTTGTGGAGACGTATTCTTTTGTTCCCTATTGTGCACACGTCTCCAGAGGGCACGGTGTATCAGATCTGTTTTCCAAAGATGTTTGCGTGACCTTTTTATGATGTAGAGATTTGACTTATGTTCAGTGCTGTAAACTGCTCCTACTTCTTTCAGCATTGGCTATTATCTTTACAGTGGCAGGAACCATACATCCTGCATGTACTGGTACGGTGCATGCTTTCACCTAGGCAAAGGAAAGCTTGCAAGTCTCGTCAGAAAACTGAGTTTGAAGGTAACAAACCAGAAAGTAGACATACAGACGGCAGAAATGTTGTCTTTTCTGTGGTGAGTAGGTTGCTGAGAAGCATGTTCTTTGAGACGAAATGGACATAAACGATTTTTTATGTAGGTTTTAACTTCTTTTGCGACATGCACCAGCCAGATACGTGATTGTATTGCAAGAACTTGTAAAATTATTTTAACTGAACAATATATAAAGTGCATCGATAATCAAACATTCTGATATCGAACAACCCTGGGAGTCAACTTATTCAGAATTTAAATCAATTTCACTTATACATTGTACTTCAAATTCATTACTTCAAATAATGCCGTGATTGATGGTACTCACCATGTAACAATGTATCGCCAGTGTTCGTTTCGCAGGGTGACCTTTGTTTGACCTCCAACAGGACCTCCAGGTGGGTCACATGCTGGAATGTAGCCCAGGTGGACTCCCTTTCCTCCCTACGTAACGGAGGGACTTCGTCCAACCTGGGCTAGCTGGAATGATGAAAAACAACAAATCCACAGGAAAATAAGATGTAAGATTCCAGAAGAAATGAACAAAAGATATGGAAATGTTTCCATTGTGTATTATCATACAGCTTATCAAACAAGAAAGATAATGTTGGTCCTCACTTTTCACACTTTTGTCGATTTGCAAACAAGAAATTAGACCACAAAATGATTTCAAGAATCCTCCTACATGTGTTATACCCCAACTTGGTCATCGGACCCAGCTTGTGTTGAGACTGTCCCAACTTGAGCCAAACTAGATCATTCAAGTTGCAGCATGGGCAGGCCTGACTTGGGTTGGGCACTGCTACTCATACATGGATGTTAGAGGGCGCCATTTACCAACGAGCGTAGGTGCCAGTGATGAGCACATCCACGGCCATGTGCTGCACAGTGTCATCAGACAAACTGAGCCATTTTCGACACAGCTTTCCTGGAAGTTGCTACAAAAAGATGACATGTTTGATCTGCCTCTGAGCTCCCAGGCCCGGCCTGAGCGTGTGCCCTTGGTCCTACTGTCCTGGCGGTAGGACCATGCAAGCATCTTGGCCCTATCCCGACAATCCTCATTCCAAGGGCCAACTTTACTTTTGTCATCGTTTTGCTGGACAAAATCATGGGAAAAATGTTGCTGCCCAACTGGATCACGCAAGTTGGGACAGTCCCAACATATATTGGGACCGACGAGAAGTTGGGGCATAACACACGTGTCAGTATAGGCTAAGCAAACTGATGCGGCTATTGTAATCCATTAAACATCAAAAAGTCATTTACTTTCATAACCTTCATATTTTCCTAACAAATCAACTCTATATACACAATTCATTTCGATTGTGTAAACATTTTCAAAATTCTTCCAGCAATTCAAGTCATGCATGGATAATTCAATTTATAAATACAATGTTGCTGATAATGTATCATAGCAGGTTCAGTGAACTTTGATGTTTCTTAAAAATAAAAAAATATGTTCCTCAATAAAATTCACTTCATGAACCCTGCCAACGTTCAGGATTTGCAGGTCAGCATTTTAGTGTGAGGTAGGCAATTCATTACCGACACCGTGACCACGAAGTAATCCTCAGTTCTGCATGGGTGCCAAGCACGCATGCTTTTTTTTTTTTAACAGAACCACGTTATTTTTGTTTTTCACAAAGTAACAGCCGGCACATTGTGGCACCGGATGCGTGCAATCCATACATTTTCGTTTTCACGAACTAACACTGATTTGTGATTTGTTGACTAATTGTTTTTAACGGCCGGGTCATTATTGGCAACCAGACCACAGCTGGTTTTAAACGTTTCAAACCGGCCAAACGCATATTTATTCCATTAAAATGGACATTAAGTTCAATGCTAATGTTCATATTATCCCTTTATTTGTGCGTGCCTTTTTTTGGGGGGGGGGAGGGCGGGGAATGAATAATTGAGAGTGACCTACTGTGACAGCTCATTTACATATTTCTCCTGCGCAGCGCCCTCGCTTGACCCTTAAGGTAAAGCTCACACTTATCCTTTGTCTTGAGTGAGTCATTCCACCACTAGCACTGGTACTGTTAACACCAGTGTTGGAGCAAGGGCTTTGACCCTCAAGGCCAAGGCCAAGGCCAAGGCTTTGACCCTCAAGGCCAAGGCCAAGGCCAAGGCTTTGACCCTCAAGCCTCGAGGCTAAGGCCAAGGCTTAACCCTCAAGGCCAAGGCCAAGGCCCTGTTTTATTAAATGACCACTGATATAGAACTAATTATAGTCACATGAGTGACACATCATCACGCAAGGGCGGATCCAGAACACAATTGGGGGGGGGGGCACAGAAATTTTGGTCCCCCCAAAAAAGTGGGTCAAAAAATTACGGCTTGGGTTTCGGGGCCCGCTTAAGGGCCCCGAAATTTTTTTGGATTCGAGATGCTCTGTGGTGCGATTTGAGGCAATTTCTGACCATTTTAACCGATGTTTTTTTTAGGAAAAGATGGTGGTGTACTCATTGCCTGCCTTTATTACGACGTCACATAAAACAAATGGTTTCGTTTTTTTTGGGGGGGGGGGGGCATGGCCCCTTTTGGCCCCCCTGGATTCGCCCTTATCATCACGAATTGCTCGTTACGAAGAACAACATTTCTTTAATTGCAATCAACATGCTCGCATAGGCCTACACCATTTTATGACTGCACTGTATCTATTAAAGTATAAGTTCAAGTCTTCAATATGGTTTAACTAAACAAAATAATGATTTACTTCTATATTGACACACAATTCTCCCAAGTGTAACAAAAGGGGGATCCAAGAAACTGATTTGGGAAATTTTTATTTGCTGGCCCAACATGGTCAGAAATACCAGCATTATCTAAAACAGGTACATGCAAATCTTTAGCACTTATCAGGGAGACATATACAACCAATCAGATCTATTCCATATTTATATGCAATTAAAGTGATCATCTCATTAGCCCCACAAGTGTACGGAATATTTTTGCAGCAAATCTACTACAATGGTAACAAAATGTGATGCTACAAAAGTGGAAGTGTGCCCAACACACAAATCTATAGGGTGCTTCCCTCCTCCATGGTAATACGATTAAAATGGTAACAGCAAAATTTCGGACAGATTTATCTGGAAAATGCAAAAATCTATGGGCCTTGAAGAGCCTTGACTCAAAATTGCAAGGCCCTGAACCCTCAAGGCCAAGGCCAAGGCCAAGGCTTTTGCCCTCAAGCCTCGAGGCCAAGGCCAAGGCCCTAAAATCCAGCCTTAAGGCAGCCTTAAGGCCAAGGCCCAGCATCAAGGCACTACATCACTGGTTAACACCACACACAGTGTCCTGCTTCCTTCTACACATGTACTTTAGTTAATGCCTCAAGATTTTGTGGATGACTCGACTGGGGTAAGAATTCATTTATATTGTTTTAATAATTGTTCTTATTGTTAAAGTTCCTAAGTTTCTTTTTATTGAGACTTTGTGAACACTTTTTGATTAATTCCGAAGTTATAAGCAGACAAATTAAAAATCACAAACAACACAGAAAATGTGTGTGTCTACGCCTCAGCCAGAAGGTTTTTATTCCAAAAATGTCGGGTACCGAAATCTGGGCAGCCGACCCATCATCCATGTAGCACACTATTATTATTGTCAATATTCACATTTTGGGCACCACAAAGGCCCAGAGCACCAATAGCTCATCCAAGCACCATTTGACTCGGAGACCATAGCTCTTCCGTTTTTTGGGCACCCACAAAGGCCCAAGGGCAGCTCCAAGCACCATTTGACTCGGAGCACCACAGCTCAATCATCAATGCAATAAATGACCTATTTACGATAGGCCGAACTGAAAATCTATTAAGAAAGTGCCAGTAAACTTTATATCACCACAAAGCTTATGATAAATTGTTTCTATGTACAATTACATTGTATGCCAAGTCCACAAAAGATTTTGATGCACCGTTCTTTCTTCGTTTGAACTTACAGAAGACAGAACGGTTCATCCTCCCCTGTTGTACTGACTCAGGGGAAGACATGTTGACAGCAACAATAAAATACTAACTACTCATTAAATGATTTACATAATGTTGCACACTGTGCTTTGTTTAACCTAAGTATTATTTACAAAATCGTAATGGCAGGAGTAAAAAATCATTAATGAACCATGGGGTGTTTTATCCGCTTCAAAAAATGCCATGGAGGAGGAGGGGAAGGTGGCGGAGAATTAAAAATGTGAAGTAAAATTTGCTATCCAAGTTGTTTGTTCAGAGGCTGAGACAAAAGTGACTGGCCAGCAACTTTTCCATCCCGCCTAAACTTTCTACTTCTAGAATGTAAAGAACCAACCCTACGTCTCATTGGCCCATAGCCAGGCCTTGCCAAGTGTCACAGAACAAGAATTCTTATTGGTTGGTTGCCCCTCCAAGCCTTCTCAGCAATTGGTTAAAATTCGTGGCTGTTGATTGGCTCTTCTCCTGTTTACAGGATCTCACTTTTGTCACAAATTTGTCAATAGGGTTTCATGTACAAAGTTCTTCATACGAAAGTACAGTATGAAATGCATTCACAGTGATCGAGATGTGTGTGCATGGAGTTAGCCTACATTTTGCACAACACAAAAAAATATAACCAACAGGAGAAGATCAATGGAAATTTTGCTGCTTATAAATAATTTGATCCTTTAGTGATAAAATTGATTATAAGCAGACAAATTAAATATCACAAACAACACAGAAAATGTGTGTGTCTACGCCTCAGCCAGAAGGTTTTTATTCCAAAAATGTCGGGTACCGAAATCTGGGCAGCCGACCCATCATCCATGTAGCACACTATTATTATTGTCAATATTCACATTTTGGGCACCACAAAGGCCCAGAGCACCAATAGCTCATCCAAGCACCATTTGACTCGGAGACCATAGCTCTTCCGTTTTTTGGGCACCCACAAAGGCCGAGGATTATTGGCTTTTTCGCAATTTTGCGAAAAAGCCTTTGTTTTTGTTCTGGTTTTTTTTTTTCTTTCTTCTTCTTCTTCTTCTTCTTCTTCTTCTTTTTGTTCCACTTCAAATGCCATAGACTTTGTGCACGTTTTTTCTGGCCTCCACTTTTGGCAATAAACTTTGTCATACATTATTCAAAGTTTGCATAAGCATAGTCCCTATAGCAAAGATGTGTCCAGAAGATTGACGTCATGGTGACGTCATCGACTAATTTATTATAGATTTTTGAATATTTCATTTTTCCCATAGACTTTGTACACAGAAATTAAGAAAAAATTGTCAATTTTCAAAGGGCATATTTGACTCTTTGCCAGTAATTCATTTACACCAATCTTTGTCCAAGCAAAGACCCTAATTCAAACAACATTGTTCAATGATGACGTCATGATGACGTCAGCCGGTGTTTATTTATAGGCAATTAAACTGTGACACTTTTAATATTCAAAAATGCATAAGAAATCAACCGTACGCGTCCGCAGCATTCTATTGCCGGCAAGTGGTAGAATAGGTTAAGGTCTTTATTTCATTCAGTGTGCGTGAAATCACGTGACCCTTGCTTCCGGTCGAAAAAGGCCAAAACCGGAAGTGGCTTATTATTTGAAAGTGGTAATAGATATGAACTTGCTTTTAACGGTGTTAGTCTCTTGGCCAATAGTATTCTTCAAATCATTTACCGATGACGTCATGCAATCTTCGAGTGCCCTCTAGCGACATGTTGAAAAAAATTTAAAATGTATTTTGAATAGATGTCTGTGGCAAAGTTTGTCGGAATCGCCTAAATATTGGTGTATATGGTGACCTTGACCCCTTTAAGACGTGTGTGAAGTTTTAGGCAGATGACGTCATCAAACCGGAAGTTATAATAAAAAGACCCTTTTTCATTTGAAAATTCCTGAAAAATCAACCATGGCAGTTTTTAAATAAGTTTATACTTTAATTGTCGATTTAAGGGTAGGTCTAAAACATTTCAAAGCTTTGAGGCAATAAGCGAACTCGAACATGCCTTGCGCACGCTTAAAACTTTAGGTTGACAATACCTCTGCTTTAAAACATGCACAGGACGTCCACAATGTACATGTACATGCACGTACGTTGTACATACGCACATACATCGTATCAGTCAGCCCGCAGCGCACGTGTTGCTGAGGTCAAATCCTGACCACGGTGACCGTTTTAGCCGATTTTCGGCTAACTTTGACAAAACATGCACAGGACGTCCACAATGTACATGTACATGCACGTACGTTGTACATACGCACATACATCGTATGTCAGTCAGCCTGCAGCGCACGTGTTGCTGAGGTCAAATCCTGATCATAGTGACCGTTTTAGCCGATTTTCGGCTAACTTTGACAGATTTTATGTTCATGCATAGTCAGAGACGTATTATTGATAAAAAAAAATCAAAATGCGAAAAAGCCCTATGTTCTGTTGCAAACAGACATAGATCTCTAGTTATTTGTTCTTTTTATAATTTACTTTGCTGGATTGGTATTTCCTAAAGCATTGTATTTATATGGAAATTCTATTTTGTATCTATTCAGGGTTTTGTTTGTGTAAGATGCAGTTCACCATTAAATGAACCAGTCACAGTAAATGTACACCATCCTTGTCGGGTCACATTTTTCAGTGTCACACTACAATAGACCGCTTGCAGACGCGTTCGATAATCGACGCGCGAAGGCGCGCGACGCCATGTTGTGGGACAAGCGTATATCTATCCATGCACATTTTGTTCCACAACATGGCGTCGCACTCCTTCGCGCGTCAATTATCGAACGCGTCTGCAAGCGGTCTATAAAAGCATTTTCATTAAACTGATTCAGTCCAACGTGTAAAAATCAAAACATATACATGTAGTGTAAGGTCAGAAACAAAACAGGTTTGTTGAAGGCAACGGCTAAACTAAGGCCGCTTCTTGACTAGCCTTTTACTCAACCTCGTCCCCAGGGTGTCGAGCAGTACGGGCCCACCACTACCTGCTCTCTCACCCTGGTATTGGATCATTTGCATGTGCAAGATTTTTGCACACGTATGCAAATGAGGAACAGTCTGGTGCCTGGATATGTGTTACACATTAGCGTTTGTTTTTGTATGCGGTGTCTGGGGTAAAAACAGAGTCAATTCGTCGCAGCGCGAGCACGGCGTGAGTTACGAAAACACGATTTTTGAAATCAAACTGTTACGATCTTATCAAGACAACATGCAGTATCATATTACATATTAATATGAGCAAATTGGAAAGGAAATTAGTAAGGCGTGGACCAATGATCGCGAAAACACGTACTGCACGTTGTGAATATATAGCACCAAGTACACGATAAAAATCCATTACTAGCCAATTGCGGTATCCAATCAGGATACAGCCTGAAGAAAGTTTCCTATCCAGGGTTTACTATTGGAAACGCGGTTGGAAATAAAGTAAGCACTGGGGACGAGGTTGCCTTTTACTTGTGCCGTGAATGAACCAGCCTTGGTCAAGGCATTCGTCAATACATGTAGTTCTTCATACAGTGCATAGCGCATGCCCAGCGCATGTCAGATACCATCACAGACACTATCAACAAACGCCCTGACCAAGTGTTACCCAGCTGTCATGTGGTAACGTTATTTCTATTGGGCAAAGACAAAATAGAACACTGTTGTAAGTACGTCTGGTCACTTTGCCAAAATATGTGAAAGTGTTTATTCAAACATCATAATAAACAAACAATGTACAAGAAAAAGGTTAAGTCAGTTTCCTAAATAACAACACTTTAAATCAGTATGGCCAAAACTATCAAACTTTAGGAGAACCATCACTTTAAAACTAATGGCCAACTACATGTACTATCTAACCTATAGGGGAAACTTAACTTAATAATCTCATGGCTACGACTACCAGAACTCTTATCTGCCATGTCTTAAAGATAAACACATTACTCAGGCTGGCCAGCACCCTTGTTGCTATAGCAACAGACTTTCCACTGTATGGCTCAACTCCAGCCAAGTCAATGGCCTGGGGCATGCTACTGCTCCCCCAGTGCTACCCTTACTGTGTGACAGGTGGTCTTTCCATACTACACACACAAGCAAGTCATTGTTCTAGCTAGCCTAATTAGTATTCACTCTCCACAACGTGGCAAGGCCATGCTTCAGCTTATCTATATACACTCAGTGCTTGCAATGGAAGTTTCCTTGGCTAAATGGTGAAACTTACATTCAATGTCATAATCTACTAGCACAGTTTACTATAAAACATACATGGTCCAGTTTCTTAAATAAATGAAATCCAAGTTATCAACTTCACAAACTTTCACCAAACTTTCCTCAAATCCAGGAAACTTAGTGAAACTTTCCATGAATAACTGAAGTGAATAACTAAAGTTCAGTTGCTAAAAACTAATCAAACTTATATCATCTTAAATCTCATCCAAAGTTACATAAAAGTGAATATACAAACAATAATGAAAATATCTAAGCATCATAAAACAAACTTCAATCTTGTCAATCTCTAGATAACTTGGCAAAAGAGTAAAGTTGACAAATTCAAAGAACAAATTACCTTCAACCAATTGATCAACTCAAGTCATTGATTGTATACTCCAAGTAAATGAAAATGTGAACAACAGAAATAAAGGAACCTAGATGTGAATAAAAAGAAAGAAACATTTGTACATACCTATTGGGCAAAGACAAAATAGAACACTGTTGTAAGTACGTCTGGTCACTTTGCCAAAATATGTGAAAGTGACCAGGCACACTCACATGCACTCTGTGTTGTCTTTGGCCAATTCCAATTTTTTATGGGGGTGTTACTTTCTACAAAAACTTCACTCTGGAGGGGTTTTACTACAGAGGGGTTCTACAACACTCCCCTCCAAAAAAGAAATGTCGTCACGACATTTTATCGGTCAAACATTGATCTATATACAGTTCTTTGGAGAATCCTGTTTCCGAACAGTATCATGGTGGACAGCGCACTACAGTCATGGGAACTACAGTCCATTCGCGCAGGAACGTCCTGCCATCCAGATGAGTTTTCCCAGTAGCTCCTCTGGTGCTGGGATGAGATCCAGTGGAGGGGATCCAATCTCCATGGATATCTCGTCCTAGGTCTCACAGACCAATCAGGTAAATGGACTGGTATCTCAACATTGTTGGGTTGTAGTGCGAACTTGGTATTCATGTGCATGCTCATCTTCTGAAGAGAGTACTCCTGGTCCTTGCTGACTCTCCTTCCGCTCATTGTGCAACACGATTACTATCTCTCGTCATCTGTCTTGCCACACCATGTCTCCGCATTGATGGTCACTATACTACAGCTTATGGTCTCACTTGCCCAGGCTCCATCCAGTAAGGTGAAGGAGTCCATGGCTGGTAAGGCCCCTGCACTGGATGCTGCCAAAAGGGTTGTCCAGGATAGAATGGATGAAAGAACTGCTGTTGTGACGGCATTGTGCAACTGGCTGCTGGGGGTACTGATGAGCCATTGGTACTGCCACTGAATTCAGCATGGTTGGTTGAAAAGATGGTGTCCCAAGCCTGTCATAAGTTAACACCGTTGGAGGGTGTCTGTCGCGAAGGGGTCGATGAATCTCCTCATCACCTGCATCTTGGGTTATGCCACTCACTTGATGTTCCATACTATCCAGTATTGGAGATGGTCCTACCTCTGTCATGGCTGACGTTGTAGTAGGTTGGGCAGATGGCACAGCTGATGTAGTTGTTTCTACTCCTTCCTGGGGCTGAAGCATATCTGTATCCTCATCTGCATCATTGGCTGGAAACTGCAAGTCCCCGTGTTCCGAAAGTGCTGCATCCGCTGGGGGGACTGTTGAGACAGCTTGAGGGTACTCTGTTGTCGCTCCTTCTGCATAGATGACTTTAGAAGGGTGGATTACAATGACTGGTAGATCATCGTCCTCATCCTCACTCTCTGCAGGTGGCGGATGTACGGCTTGGCTCTCATCAGGTGGAGTGTTGTTGAGTTGTCTGGGGGCAGCTTTGGGCTGTCTAGGCTGAGATTGCTGGGGTGAGGTATGAGTACCAACTTGACTGTTGTCCCCACTGATGAAGTCGCATGGCAACAGTAAGTTCCGGTGCAGTACCTTGCTCCTGCCCTGACCACTCTCGGGTTGGACCTCATAGACTGGGATGTCTTCACCCTTCTGGGTGACAACTCGGTAGATCCTGTCTTCCCAGTACGCTCGGAGCTTGGACGGGCCCTCAGCTCTTGCCAAATTCCTAACAAGAACTCGGTCACCTGGGGCTAGGATGGTACTCCGTGCTCTCCGGTCATAGTAAGCCTTGCTGCGCTGTCCTCTCTGGTGTGAATTTTGGGCTGCTACCTTGTAGGCTTCTCGCATCTCGTTCTGCCAGCATTGGGAATATTCTCGGCTGGTGACCCCATGTCCCTCTGGTCTTTCAAACCCAAAAGCCAGGTCGATTGGTAGGCGAGGATGTCTATCGTACAAGAGGTAAAACGGCGAGTACTCGGTGGTCTCGTGTTTTGTGCAGTTGTAAGCGTGCACCATCTTGTTAACTGCAGACTTCCAGTCGCTCTTCTGGGTCTCAGGGAGGGTCCTCAACATCCCAAGTAGGGTCCTGTTGAAGCGTTCAACTTGACCGTTTCCTTGGGGGTGGTATGGTGTCGTGCGGGAATTCGTTATGCCAGAGTATTCTTGCAGCCTGGCAAAGAGATGGTTCTCGAACTCACGCCCTTGGTCGTGGTGAAGCCTCTTAGGGAACCCGAACTTCAGGATGAAATCATTGAAGATTATGTCCGCTGCTGTCTTCCCGCTTTTGTTCTTAGTTGGGTACGCTTGGGCGAATCTGGTGAAATGATCCACCACCACCAGGATGTACTCAAACCCGCCCTTGCTCCGATCCAGGTGGACATAATCGATGGAGACAAGCTCGAAAGGTTGCGTTGTGGTGATGTTGACAAGGGGCGCTCTGGTTTGTTTGGCTGGCTTCTTCTGGATAATGCATCGGCACACTTTTGTGATGTAGTGTTCGATCTCAGCTGCCATGTGAGGCCAGTAAAACCGCTCCCGAGCAAGATGGATTACTCTTTCTGGCCCAAGGTGCCCGGCATGATCATGCAGCTCGGTGTAGACCAGTTGCTTGAACTCCTGGGGTAGGACGAGTTGTGTGCGCACACCAGTCTTCCGCCAGAGGATTCCGTCACCGTCTACCTGGAGCTTTCCCCACTCGTGTAGAAGTGATATGACTGTCGGTGCCTCACCTTTCCGTTCTTTGCGGGTTGGCAACCTTCCCAAGGTCCTGTAGTGTATTACCCTTTTGATGCCAGGGTCATCCTCTTGGGCCAACTTGATTTCCTGCTTACTGAACTGCTGAATGGGTGTCTGTACTGTTCCTGTGGTGGAGTCTTGGACGGAGAGTGCATGTGCCCAAGCTGTCTGGCCATTACACTGAGCCGTAATCCCTTGACCGGTTGCCTTCATCACATCTGGGGATACCGCCTCGGTGTGGACACTTTCCAGGTGCTCGACACTCTGTGGGATACGGGACAAGGTGTCTGCATCGCCATTGGCTCTACCCGGTCGGTACTTGATCTCCAAGTTGAAGTCAGCTAACTCGGCAACCCAACGATGCCCTGTGGCATTCAGTTTGGCTGTGGTGAGGACATAGGTTAAGGGGTTATTATCTGTGTATACTGTGGTGTGTTGGGCGTAGTACAGGTAGTCACGGAAATGTTCCGTCACCGCCAATTTGAGGGCAAGAAACTCGAGCTTCCCGGCATGCATGTGGTAGTTTTTCTCGGCTGCTGTTAGCGTCCGGGAACCATACCCGATGACTCGTAGTTTCCCATCTTGCTTCTGATACAGGACCGCACCGAGTCCATCTTGGGATGCATCGGTGTGTAGGACAAAGGGGAGAGAGAAGTTGGGATAAGCCATTACCGGGGGTCGCTGCAAACAGTCGAGGATAGACTCCAGGGCATCCTGATGGATTGTCTCCCATCTTATCGGTTCATTCTTTCGTCTGTGGGACGTGCTCTGTTTGCCCTTCAGGTTCTTGCGTTGATGGTGGTTTTTGGGAGCACATTGAGTCTCAGGTTGGCCTTGTTTCAGCAGATCGTACAACACTTTAGCACGTTTGGAGAAATTAGGCACATAGCGTCGGTAGTAGCCAAGAAGACCAAGGATTTGTTGGACCTCAGTGATGGTTGTTGGTCGTTTCTGCCTCAGGGCCTCAAGTGCCGACGTCTCCTTTGGATCCATGCTATGGCCATCCGCTGAAACTATACGTCCTAGGTACTTTACTTGTGGTTGGAAGAGGGAACACTTGGCTGGTCTTAACTTCATACCATGCTCCTGCATGCGACGGAGAACTTTTCTCACCCTCTCGACGTGGTCTTCAAAACTTGTACTATAAATCAGAACATCGTCGAGGTAAACCATGCAGATCTCGTTGTTCATCTCATCAAGGCAGGACTCCATGTATCGCTGATACACGGCTGGTGCATTCTTGAGCCCAAATGGTATACGAAGCCATTCATGAAGACCCCAGGGAGTCACGAAGGCCGTTAGATGACGACTTTCCTCTGTCATGAAACCCTGGTGATATGCCTTGCCTTGATCTAGGGTGGAAAACCAGCGGTTGCCTCCTAAGCTATCTAGCATATCTTGTATGCGTGGGATGGGCTGTCTGTCAGTGATGGTCTTCAGATTGAGCTGTCTGTAGTCCACACACAGTCTCAGGGATCCATCTTTCTTTCTCACGCAGACAACTGGAGATGAATAGCTTGAAGAAGACTTCTGGATCCATCCTCTACTTAGGAGATCTGTGATGTAGTCTTTTACTTCACGGTACAAGGGTCGAGGTATCGATTGATAGGTCCGTTGCACTGGGATATTATCCTTGAGTGTGATGCTCATTTGAAGTTTCTCGATGCTTCCCATGTCTTGTTCGTTCTGGGCAAATGCTCTGGATTCTTCCCGGAGCATCTTTGCTGCTATGACCCGTTGCTCCTCGGAAAGATGCTCAAGGTTGATGGGAGGGTCCCAGGTACTGTTACTGTTGAGGTTGGACACGCTTGCAGCGGTGCCTGCTTCCATCTTTGCTGAGGTTGTAGGTTGTAGAGCACCCTTGACTTCTGCGGGGAGTATTGATTTGATTGCCTGTAGAGTGCCAAGGCAGGTTCTTCTCCCAATGGTGACATCATGGCCAGTAGGGTTAGAGACAAGGATGTTGATGCGACAAGAGCTGCCTTTAGGGATTGTCACAACCGCATCACCAATCTCCAAGCCATCTGACCACTGTTGTTCTACATCAGCTTCGAACATCACTGTCGTAGATTCAGGTGCTCCGGTGTGAACACGGCATTGAATACTGGCACACGAACCTTTCTTCACAGTGACATCTCTCCTGCCTGTCTTCACCGTGCAGAGCTTTGATGATTCTGGCTGTTGCAGTAAGTTCACCAAAGCTTGCACGTTCTGCTTCCCAGTGGCAGGAAAGGTGTCCTCCATGGCTGCCAACAGTGATTTGGCTGAATACTCAGGGTCTCGCACTAACTCCTCCAGAACATTGGAGCCGATGATAGGGTTACTGAGGGGGTCACTTGTCACCAACACTGGAACCAATAAGGGCTGGTGGCTTCCAGTTGGAAGCTGAAATTCTGCTTCAATGTAGCCATCATACGGGAGCTGGGCATTATTGGCAGTCGTCACCATCAGGGTGTTAGTCTCAAGCAGATCGGTCACTGGTCGAAGAACTGCATGAGGCATGTTCTGGCTGACCCATGAAGAAGACACAAGAGAAACCTGGGCGCCAGTGTCCCAAAGGGCTTTCGTTGCTCTTCCTCCTAGGTTGCACCGGATGGTACACTTTGGGCCGACTAGCTTGACTAACCTGGAGCCCTGCTGGGTGAGTTGTGTTGACAATGCCATGAGGGCTACACTCTCTGGCACATCTCTTCGGTGTGGTGGTTTAGGTGAATGGGGTTGGGGTTGATCATTTGGAATTGTTGGGGATTGTTGTGAGGTCAGGGCAGTTACGCATCCCCTCCGCTCGCCCTGCTGCCGTTTCCCGACTGCTTGGTCTGTCTCCGTTGCTTGCAGCCCCTTCTGAAGTGCTCAGAGCTGCCACAGGAGAAGCAATGGTCACACTCTGGACCCTTCCCAGCTTGACGACAGCTATTGCAGCCCCATTCGCGTGATGGAGGGTTTCTGCTGCCGCCTTCACTGGACTTGGGCTTCTCAGCTGCTTGCTTGTTGGAAACTTTGAGAGCAGCCAAGTCTGCCTGAATTTGTTGAAGTTGTTTCATCAGGTCCAGCTGTTGCTTTTCCACGGCATTCACTTCCTGGACTTTCACGGCTGTCTTGGCCTTCTTCTGTTTGGCCAGTCTCACGATCTCCCTCCCTTCTGCAATCTTAAGTTGTCGAAAGAGAGATTCGTCTGAGGTGGTGGGGTCAAAGAGCAATGGCTTCAGCTCGCCTCGAATGTTGTCGTTTTGGAGACCAGTATTCAATGAGTGCAGAAACATGTTCTGCACCAGTCCAGGGTCATACTTGATGGTGGACTCCATCTTTGATGCCTTCAGGATCTTCTGTCGGAGGTCGAGGGTCCTCACCAAGAAATCGTGTGCTGACTCCGTACTCCCTTGCGAGGCAGACGAGAGTTCTTGGTACATTTCTGTGGCGTTCCCCTCTCTATAGTGCGCTTCAAGGATTTCCCGAAGGGTTGGCAAGGTTAGCCCCTCTTTGCTCTCCAGGTAGCTCCTCAAGCGCATGCCTGGGCTGATGGACCGGATGACAGCCTCTACAATCTCAACCTCCTTGTAGGATTTCCGCAAACCGCTTTCAATCTGCATGATGAGATTACTGTGGGAGAGCCGGTCCTTCTGACCAGGCTCCCCAACCTGGCCGCTGATTCGAAACTCCTTCTTCAGTAGGCCAACCATTTGGTTCACTGGTAGGGCAGGGGGGCTGGGGGCCGGTTCCCCTGTGGATGTCGAGCTTGACTCTGGGGTGGCTGGGGGGTCTGTGGAGGCCCTTGACGTTCCTGGAGTGATGGTCTTCAGGAAGTCACGAAGGTCTTCGAAGACCTTTTGACCTTTGTCCTCCATGTCTTCGATGGTCTCACTGTTAAGGTGGCGGGTCAACCTCCGGATGAGGGCCAGGCGTGCACTTTCCTTGCTGGCAGTGTGTTCATCAACACCCAGCTTTGTGCACACCTGCTGTAGTTGCTCCTCCTGCAGGCAGCCAATCTGGCTGACTACACTTTGCTGCAATGCTAGCAGGGCCTCCATCCTCTCGTCTGCTCCGTCCTCAACTGCGTCACTGAATCAGGTCAAGGTGTCTCCCTTACTCCCGACGCCAACCGGTCGTCCTCACTGCCTCCTGCCGTTCCAGGGCACTATCTGCTGCCGGGGACGTTCACGAGGATAGCTGCCATGCAGTAATGCATTCACATGCATTTACCACGTCCTGGCAAGGTCGCCAGATTTGTTACCCAGCTGTCATGTGGTAACGTTATTTCTATTGGGCAAAGACAAAATAGAACACTGTTGTAAGTACGTCTGGTCACTTTGCCAAAATATGTGAAAGTGTTTATTCAAACATCATAATAAACAAACAATGTACAAGAAAAAGGTTAAGTCAGTTTCCTAAATAACAACACTTTAAATCAGTATGGCCAAAACTATCAAACTTTAGGAGAACCATCACTTTAAAACTAATGGCCAACTACATGTACTATCTAACCTATAGGGGAAACTTAACTTAATAATCTCATGGCCACGACTACCAGAACTCTTATCTGCCATGTCTTAAAGATAAACACATTACTCAGGCTGGCCAGCACCCTTGTTGCTATAGCAACAGACTTTCCACTGTATGGCTCAACTCCAGCCAAGTCAATGGCCTGGGGCATACTACTGCTCCCCCAGTGCTACCCTTACTGTGTGACAGGTGGTCTTTCCATACTACACACACAAGCAAGTCATTGTTCTAGCTAGCCTAATTAGTATTCACTCTCCACAACGTGGCAAGGCCATGCTTCAGCTTATCTATATACACTCAGTGCTTGCAATGGAAGTTTCCTTGGCTAAATGGTGAAACTTACATTCAATGTCATAATCTACTAGCACAGTTTACTATAAAACATACATGGTCCAGTTTCTTAAATAAATGAAATCCAAGTTATCAACTTCACAAACTTTCACCAAACTTTCCTCAAATCCAGGAAACTTAGTGAAACTTTCCATGAATAACTGAAGTGAATAACTAAAGTTCAGTTGCTAAAAACTAATCAAACTTATATCATCTTAAATCTCATCCAAAGTTACATAAAAGTGAATATACAAACAATAATGAAAATATCTAAGCATCATAAAACAAACTTCAATCTTGTCAATCTCTAGATAACTTGGCAAAAGAGTAAAGTTGACAAATTCAAAGAACAAATTACCTTCAACCAATTGATCAACTCAAGTCATTGATTGTATACTCCAAGTAAATGAAAATGTGAACAACAGAAATAAAGGAACCTAGATGTGAATAAAAAGAAAGAAACATTTGTACATACCTATTGGGCAAAGACAAAATAGAACACTGTTGTAAGTACGTCTGGTCACTTTGCCAAAATATGTGAAAGTGACCAGGCACACTCACATGCACTCTGTGTTGTTTTTGGCCAATTCCAATTTTTTATGGGGGTGTTACTTTCTACAAAAACTTCACTCTGGAGGGGTTTTACTACAGAGGGGTTCTACACAAGGCTAGTTCCAACGCGGTGTAAACAAATCGCAGGTCAACTTAAGGCCAGCCTTAGACCCATCTCCTACATTGAAGTACTGGGCTGTGAGTTTACAAGATAGTAGGGTAATCGGGTATCTGATAAACACATGGGCTGGATTGTGTTTGAATATCTGTCAAAGAGGACAGGGATGATGGTGGGTCTGAACCATTCAATTCTGAGCAAACCAGAAAGTCACACACTATACACTTTTCCTCACATACTCATCTTAAGGTCAAATGCAATACAACAGAATGTGACTGACACAAAATGATCACACCAGAAACAATTGTGAGATACTAACATCATGTATTTTAATATGGAACCAGAATGCAATCCATATGTCTACTCCATCAGGATATTACTGGGAAAGGAGAATATACCATACTCAAACAAATTATTTGTTAGTCTGAGAGATAAAGCAGACATGGTACGTTACGTATGGGTCCATAAGGGGACATTTTCTTGGACTTGCCCTACTTGCAAAAAGGAGAATTTTCTAGTTGTTTTTAAAAGTAAGTCCATTAATGTGTAAATATAGATATTAATAAATAAAGAGAAATTTGCAGCGTTTTCAGCCACTGCAAAATACAGACAGTGAATTTGACATTACACTCATTCACATCCAAATATGTCAAAATATTCTTTGGGTCTTTTTAATAATAAAAAATGAAGAAAAAAATGAAAACAATGTAAAGCATTTTGTCAGTTGCCCTTTGTGGTTCATTTGAAGATTTGAAGAAACAAGAAGCATATCCTTTATTTTCATATTTCATTAAGCAGTTTTAATTTTCAACGAATACAATCCCGAAAACTATGAAAATTTGCACCAAACTTTGTATAAAATATAAGCAAAATATAACATAAACTTTCTTTGAAAAAAATTATTTACAAAACCGTTACTAATTTGTAGTAGGAATAATCCCAAAAGTACTCCGGGTAAAACTTCAATTGTTAACGTTTGACATATTGTACAATAGTCTTCAGACCATCCGGCCAATGAGGCTTCAAAAATATAATTTTCTTTACAAAATGTACATGTATTTACCATCTTAGACTGGAACGATCACAGAACTTCTCATTATTTTAACGTGATACATAAATACAACTGTTGTCAGGCCAACAAGTATCAACTTGGAAATGGTCCAAACCACCCATACAGCCTCAGAAATCAACAATTTTTTCTAGAGGGGGCAAAACATGTTTTTTTTCCCAAAAAAATCCTGTATTTCTCAACATATTCTCGATTTCTCAGTATAAGAGGGGGCAGGGACATTATGCCCCCCCAACTCATTAAATTAACACCACTATGACTTCGCACCTCTTTTTCTTTTTTTTTGTTGCTTTTCCGGGGGGGGGGGAGGGAGCAAGCGCCCCCTTGCCCCCCCCCTTGCGACGCCCATGATCAACGAATACCATATATCCACTGGGTTTTTAAATTAGTGACGTTTCCATGCACATGTGTAAAGATTCGAGGTCTACAGTAAGTTTGTTTGCCACTTCAAAAGTTTTCCGACGTGGAATCTCCAGTTTTTCACAAATAGTTTAAGTCAGAGAATAGACTTGGAACTGTAGATTTGTGCCAGATTCGCCCCGTCCATTCTTAGCATGAATCTACAGCTCCTTGTCCTTTCTCATGGACCCAATCAGCAAATCATAGACACTCTAAAAAGTCCCGGGTCAGATTCAACCCAAAGCCAAGTAAGATTTGACCTGACACTTTTCCAAGTCAAAATAACACTTCTCTTGAGTCACCTTTCTGGCCATTTGACCAAGAAAATTGTCATTTTGACCCAGAAGGGGTCAGGTCCAATCTGACCCGGATGCAGGGTTATATCTAACCGGACTTTAAGAGTGTCAGTTTGACTTTGATGACAAAGTACGGTGTCATATGTAGAGGGTGAACAGCTAATTATCTTACACACAGTGTGACCCTACTGACCATCTGAATCCAGAATGTGTTATGATGTTTATCTTTAAAGATAATATGCAACATTTGCTTTTGCTGTAATTTTTAGAAATGGAAAGATTTGGGGGGAAGGGGTTTAGTATTTTATGGCAAAAATTGTTACACTGACTTGTTTGAAGTTTCTGTGTTCTTACGTGCAGGAAAAAAAACCCCAAAAACCAACCATGTTCTTGTAGTCTGGTTCCCTGACCCCACTGTTCATAGGTGTGTAATGGATTGCAATTATTCAGACTAATTAAACATAATACATATGGGGAAGTTTAAAAAAAAAAAACACTTTTTTTCCCAACGCTGATACAAAAATACCACTTTTCTTAACAATGTCAGGGCACGAGGTGCCACGATTTTACAGAATGCTAATAATACTGTCATTCATTGAAAGACAGTCCAGTAAGGTTTTTCATAACAATTTGGAAGGTGTTTTTTTTAAGTTTGCAAATGTTGTATATTCCCTTTAAATTTCAAACAGGCATCCTGGAATGACACATTTTTTAATTATCTGTTGTTTGGTTTTTTTTGTTAGGATTCTTGGGGGTGTTTGTTTGTTGGTGTTTTTTTTTCATTGCACAATTCCTGAATTTCACATTCTTCGTTATTGTTTTTATGTAGAGAGTGAACAGCTAATTGTCTTACATGCTGTTCGACCCTATACTGACCTACATTAAGAATGTCTTACAATGTTTGCCTTTGACAATGGTCCTACTTAGGATTGAAACATTAGGCTCTCTAAGTTTGTTGATTTTCTTGTAAATTTCATTTCCTTTTAAAAAGTTTTATGGAGAATGTTATCATTTTGATATTGTTATGCCTAGTACATGTAATTCTAGAGCGAGCTTGGCGAGGGAGAATTAAAATATAACCCTAATAGTCCAGGCAAAATACTTCATTTTTTGAGTGAACCTCAAACAAATTGCAACAGAACTTTTTTCACCACAGTGCATTTCTATAAGGTCCCTAAAATGACATGCTAAAAGTCCAAAAAAATCCATGTGGTGGAAATATGCATAATTTGCATAAATCCAAAATGGCCGAAAATTTTAGGACTTTCACATTGATTTGGTCATATTTCTTATACTCGATAGCTTTTTCAGGTACTTAAAACGACAATTGTAGTCCGTTTACATTGATTTCATAATTATTCTAGTCCTACGTAACTTTCAAGATCCCCATGTTTCCCAAATTTGCCATATGCCGTATAATAATTTGCATAAATGCAATATATTAATTTGTATAAATTAAAGTTAAAATTATGGCTGTCATGTGTGGACATGTCACAATTGAATTTTTTTGATAATCCAAGTTCAGTTATTTATACATAAATATCACACCACAGTGCATTCCTATAAGGCCCCTAAAAAGAGTCCAAAAAATCCAAGTGGTGGAAATATGCCTAATTTGCATAAATTCAAAACGGCCACTTAAACCATGATTTTCATATTGATTTTGCCATAACTCTCGTCCTACATTGCTTTTTGGGGTACTTTAAACAACAATTTGTCCTTCTACATTGATTTCATCATTATGTTAGTCCTGGGTACCTTTGCCGTATAATAATCTTCCCATACAAACGGACAAACTGCCAGCACCACCATCACTACTTGAGGTCATCAGATGTGGGTCTAAGAAACGTTCTTTCGTTTTGGACAGTTAGTCATGACGGTTCGTGACAGCTCGTCATGACAGTTGTCCTGGCAAATCACATTCCTCGCTAAAACGAAGGGGCGTGATCAATGGATCTTGGCCAATCAACTGGCTCCTCTGTACGGCAAACTTTGTTGTTCGGGAATAAAGACTTTAGATTACTATTCAAATAATTATGGAACACACACACACCTACCCGCCAGGGACTGCCACGTCGAATGCCATGGGCGTCGCCAGGATTTTTTCTAGAGCGGGGGTAATGCACATTTCGCCCCCCCCCCAAAAAAAAACCCAAAAAACAAATACCTGTACTTTTGCCAGCATATTCTCAATTTATCTTTTTTCGAGGGTGGGCATGGGGGCATCTACCCATCACTTTTTTGATGATAAAAAGTAGTAATTAAGTAGTAAAGTCTGTCAGGAGCAGTGTGGCCCATTGGGCCATGGGCAGCGCCGGCATTTATCTCCGGTTTCAGAGAATATTTCTATTCCCCCTGGATGGGATGCTAGTCCATCGCAGGTTACTCCACAGCTAATGCCGGCACCCATTTATACTCCTGGTTGGAGAGAGGCAAGTGTGGATGAAGTCTGCCCTAGGACACAACATAATGGCCAGCAGCTGAATTCGAACCCCTGACCCTCTGATCATGAGTCACAAACCCTAACCACACTACGGCACAAAAAAGGAATTTGATCACTGCTTGCTCAATTGGAAGTTGGTTGCTGCCTCGGCAAATAATATGGAAGACATAATCTAACTTTTGAAGCGCATTGCTGGTGCTGCACATAGCTACACGAAAATAAAAACGTCAAACTTCAATTTGGAGGTTGACGGATCCTCTAAAGTCCTTGGAGTTATTGTAACACATGCCTGTCATCTAAAAATACACAAAATTATGGCTGTTTTGTCTTTGCACAGACGTAATAAAATTATATTCTGAATTATCGAAAGAACGGTTCGTGGCTAGACTGTACGAATCTTAATTTTCTGCATAAGCAATAAAATATGCTTATTTTCTTTAAAAAAATATATATATTTTGTGGCTTTTTGGTTTTTGCAGGGCATAATAAAAGTTTGCTCTAAAATTAGGCAGCTGCTGAACGGCAGAGGGAATTGCAACCGCCCCCTCTAAATCTGATACTGTAGAAGGAGGCTTGTTGGAAATGAGAGGCTGCAATTATTGTCCATTTGTCTTTTGTTCTTCCCCGTTTCTACTCATGAATATTAAGTTGTGAAGACAATTTTTTTAAAGCCAGCCATCCAGTCAAAGTAATAGAAGCAGAAAAAAAGCTGCCTAATATGGGAGACGTGATCCACTTTTTTTTGGTTCACATTATGACTACTCAAAAACATAAGCAGTGTCGGTAGACTTCAATTTGGAATTTGACAGAGCCTCTGAGTCCCTGGAATTTATGTAACATATGCTTATCATCTAAAAATACATGTTTTTTATTGTGGCTTTCTTGTTTTTGCAGGGCGTAATAAAAAGTTGGCTCTGAACCAACGAAAGAATGGTTCGCGGCTACACTGTACGTTCTGTTGAAACTAAACTGGTGAGGTACCATTGCAATCAGTTATGGCGAAAAAAAGAGAAGTGTATGAAATAAAATAGTTCTTGTTATTTCGCCCTGGGGTTGTGGTGCGTGTGCCCTTGGGCAAAGCACTTAATTTGCCACACATTTTGCCCACCCAGGATTTTTTTTGTAGCGGGGGCGAAGCAAATTAATTGTCCCCCAAAATCCTTGTATTCTCTCTAGCATATTCTCAATTGATCATTTTGTTTTTGGGTGGGCGGGGGACATTTGCCCACCCCACCCCCAGTGACACCCCTGCAGACGCCCATTTTGTTAAATGTGTATTAAACCAATAGCAAATATGACTTAAACTAGGCAGGAGGCACATGTCGTGCAATGTTTAGAATTCTGAAAGAAAAGAATTGAGAAAAAAACCTCTTCCATGCAGGCACAGATGAAGTCGCACAGAAAAATGAAGGATTATGGGGTATATTGCAAAAGTGGCATTTTAGTGTTTGAATCCACATATACATAGTCTTATATAAACACATGCACTGGGTTCAAAACTACATGTAGTGATGAAAGTTTGCCAATTTATTCTCGCAATAAACAAATGAAATGCTGAAGATTATAGTCTGCCACATAAGTGTTCATTCTAAGATACAATGATGTACGTGTAGATGATAACAATCAGACTAACATTGCATGCAAGCCAATATGGATGATAGGCCGCCAATATGAATCTTTGTGATATTTCTGTATTCATAACTGAACTTGGATTATCAGGAAAAGTACAATTGTTTTCTCCCGTCACAGTAATCATATATGATAAGAAGTTAAGCTACGCTTTCATTTCATTTACTATTCCGTATTTTGTATTTTGAGTTGCATATTCGAAACTGATATTGTTAAGTGATTTAGCGAGAACCACTCAAATAATTGCGACTTTAACTTTGATTGTGTTTTTATTTAATTGACTTGCTACTTGTTCCTTTTTAGTTGTTAAGAATTAGTATTTAACTTTGTCATTCTGTTCTTGGATGAAGATTACTCAATATGTATCTTGCGCCTCTTAAATCAGACTCAATAAAAGTGCAAAACCTGATGAATAGTTACCCCCGCAACCCATTTGTCATGGCCTAAGTCCCAACATGGGTCCTAATTGTGCTGTAACTTCAACTTTACTTTACTTTATTTGAATTTATGCAAATTAATATAAGGCATTTATGCAAATTATTATACGGCATTTGGCAAAGTTGGGAAACATAGGGATCTCGGAAGGTACCCAGGACTAGAATAATGATGAAATCAACGTAAAAGGACAAATTGTTGTTTAAAGTACCCCAAAAAGTAATGTAGGACGAGAGTAATGGCCAAATCGGTATGAAAATCATATAATTAGTGGCCATTTTGAATTTATGCAAATTAGGCATATTTCCACCACTTCGATTTTTTTTTTACTTTTTTTTCGGGACCATATAAAGATGCTCTGTGGTGTGATACATAACTGAACTAGAAGTTATTAGAACAAATTCAATTGTGGGATGTCCACACATGACAGCCATAATTTTAATTTTAATTATATGCAAATTAATATACGGCATTTATGCAAATTATTATACAGCATTTGGCAAAGTTGGGAAACATAGGGATCTAGAAGGGTACCCAGGACTAGAATAATGATGAAATCAATGTAAAGGACAAATTGTTGTTTAAAGTACCCCAAAAAGCAATGTAGGACGAGAGTTATGGCCAAATCAATATGAAAATCATATAATTAGTGGCTATTTTGAATTTATGCAAATTAAGCATATTTCCACCACTTGGATTTTTTTGTACTTTTTTTTCGGGACCATATAGAGATGCTCTGTGGTGTGATATTTATGTATACATACATGTAACTTAACTAGAAGTTATTAGGGAAAATTCAATTGTGATGTCAACACATGACAGCCATAATTTTAACTTTAATTTATGCAAATTAATATACGGCATTTATGCAAATTATTATACCGCATTTGGCAAATTTGGGAAACATAGGGATCTTGAAATTTACCTAGGACTAGAATAATGATGAAATCAATGTAAAAGGACTAACATTGTTGTTTAAAGTTCCTCAAGAAGCTAATAGTATGAGAAATATGACCAAATCATTGTGAAAGTCCTAAAATATGCGGCAATTTTGGATTTATGCAAATTAGGCATATTTCCACCACTTGGATTTTTTTGGACTTTTAGTATGTCATTTTAGGCACCTTAAAGAAATGCACTGTGGTAAAAAAAATTCTGTTGCAATTTGTTTTGAGGTCAAACCTTATATTGCCTGGACTATAAGTGATGGGAAGAGGGACTGTAACTTACGCCGTCTACCCAATGCCTTGTTGTTACCAAGATCCAAGTCAGTCAGTTTGGGCATGTTACCTACAGCCAAGGCAATGTGTGGAATGTCTGACTGTGTCAAATTGCACCGGCTCAGGTTCAGCTTATTTAAGTGCATCATTTTGGGTAATTCCTTGGCCCACAACACAGCACATTCACCCAATGACTTGTTGTAACCAAGATTCAAGTCAGTCAGTCTGGGCATGTTACCTACAGCCGAGGCAATGTGTGGAATGTCTGACTGTGTCAAATTGCACCAGCTCAGGTTCAGCTTATATAAGTGCATCATTTTGGGTAATTCCTTGGCCCACAACGCAGCACATTCACCTAATGACTCGTTGTCACCAAGATCCAAGTCAGTCAGTCTGGGCATGTTACCTACAGCCAAGGCAATGTGTGGAATGTCTGACTGTGTCAAATCGCAAAAGTTCAGGTCCAGCCTATATAAGTGCATCATATTGGGCAATTCCTTGGCCCACCATGCAGCACATCCACCCAATGACTTGTTGTCAAAAAGATCCAAGTCAGTCAGTTTGGGCATGTTACCTACAGCCAAAGCAATGTGTGGAATGTCTGTCCTCTGAAGTTTGCACCTGCTTACTTCAAGTTTCTCAAGGCTTGTCAAGTGTTTGATATGAGGGGCCCATTCTACAGCTCTACCTCCCAATGTATTGCATTTCTCTATGTAAAGACTGGTCAAGAGATAGTTGCATTTCAGTGATGACAGGATTTTCTCAAGCTCACCCTGCACTAAAAGACACAAGCCGAGCGTCAGATGCCTGAGGTTTTTCATGTAACCCAGGGCGAAGGCTAAACCACTGACAGATGACACAGACTCAATCCGAATGGTGTCAATGCATGACAGTTGTGCCACCTGAACTTCTGACCTACAGATCATTTTAAGAAGGTATATGAGAATGCGGACATCAGTATTGTTATTCACCTTGATATGTGATGGGATGAGTGAGTTGCTGGTTAGACATTGTGGGATCTTTTTGGATTGGCTTTCAAAAAAACAGTGTTGACTAATTAATTGTATAACGTCTGATTGGTACATGGGCTTATGTCGATCCTTGTTGAATTTACGGTCAAGCAATCTAACAATGTCAGTCATGCACTTTTCATTGTCGCCACAACAAAAACGCAAAAGAAAATCATTTGAAACGACACCCTCAATTGTCTGACATAGTTGCCTTAAATTGTTTTGAAATTCTCCAAATGGAACAACTTTGTACACCGTACGCTTTACAAAGCCCGGGTGTGACATATGTACACTTTGCAAGTATTTACCAGCACAGTATTCCTGAATAGTCTTGTGCATGAATTGTATGTTGTTGTGACATTTGAGGTTTTTGATAACTCTCTGCTGGGTTAGGATGCCTGCTTTCAGTGCCAGGTCCAGCGCATTTTGTTCAAACTCATCTTTTTGAAATGAGAAATTCTGGTCGGCAATTACGAAACCACTCAGTGCAGTTTTTCCTAAAGCAATCACTGTTTTTGATGCATCTTCGGAGCTATATCCTTTTCTTGTGAACATGTAATCAACTGCCTCAGTGAAGAGGCGTGAAGTTGTTTCGGGGAGTTGTTTTTTCTCCCTCCACAACAAACACATGAGAAGGAGAAGCATTGGATTCGTGGAGAAATCGAGCAGCGTGTTGGATTTTTCAATGTTTTGGATTAGTGCACTGCCACTATCAGGATCTTTGTAATAGAATTTCCGAATGTATTCATTAACATCTTCCTTGGTAAACCCCAGAACCTCTACGTGTGTGCAAGGATTTTGAACAAGTGATTTTGACATCAATTTCTCAAGATGGGAGGGGCGAGTTGACACCAATACAAAACAATCCCTGTATTCTGTTCTACAAAGCGCTTTTAGGGTAGACCCGAATGAGGCTGCATCAAGTGTTTTGGTCCTCATTTCATCAAAACCATCCAAAAGTATCAAGACCTTATTTGAGTTGTCCTGAATGAATTTATCAAGTTCAACTTTGGCTACCCCAGACGTTTCGCCTAAAAGTTGATCAAAAATGGAATCAACAAGATCAGATTCTTGAAACAGGGCATACATTTTTAAAAGAAAGACAAGCTGGAATCTTTTCAGGATTTCACATGCCTCATCAGCCCAGTCATATGCAATCTTGTCAAATATGGTTGACTTCCCGGCACCACCAATGCCAAATAAAATAGCACGATTGAACTCAGTCTCAGGCGAATCTTTCAATATTTTCTCATACTCTGTGGAATATACAGTTTCCTCAGAGTATTCTTCTTCTAAAGTACCTTTCTTTGTTCTAACCCGCAATTTAGTGTAAATGCCAGCAATGGGTCTTTGATCATCAGGAATCCCAGGGTTCAACTGAACATAGCTACCCGTTGTCTTGTAGCATTTCCTCAAAATGTCCCTGGTCTTGTTACCGACTTCTTGGTAGAGATCCCCCACTCTTGGATCTTGGTTTGGTCTCTGCGGAGGTACTCCTATTGAGGTAAAAAACAAGCACCATGTACAAGTTAAAGCAGGAGGTCATGAGTTCAAGTCCCATACGAGTGACATTTTCTCATTATCACTCGGGAAAACATCGAGTATACAGTGTTTGTAACATATGTCGATGGAGGGCAAAACCCATATTGAATGTACATGTATTACTTCAGTTAAACATTGTTTCTGAAACGATTAAATAGTCTTCCTCTACTGAGGCAAACATGTCAAAGAAATAGACTTGGGATTTACAGTTCATTAGCAGGCAGTGTATCAAATTTTCCAAAAGCAAAAACAAACAATAAAGAAGAATGTTTTGGCTCTTGTACTTCTGTTGGACACAAACTTGTCTTATTGGTTTATAGTACTTTCACATGTTTTTTTTCACCCAACCGAAAATAAATTCACACAAAAACTGGTAACTGCAGGTGTAGGCCTCAAAAAAGGGTGATTTCATTATTCCATGCACTCAAATATGAATGCAAAATTAATGTGCAACTTCAGTAATTAAAGCAACCGGTATATTCACCTTTTTTCACTTTTTTTTCTCCAAATGTTACACACACAATAGGGGTGCCATTTGGTGTGGGTACATAAAGAACAAATTACAAGACTTCACCCACTATAAATAGCGCCCTTCTAATGAGCTCGCTGCAGTGCACTGTACATCCTATTACAAACTGGTTTATCAATGTAGCCAAGAAATTCGGGGCGATTCACAATGCAGTGCGCCACCAAGAGTTTGCCATGGAGAGTCCACTTTTCAGGTTTAGGGTTGACAAAGCCTAGTCCATTTGAATGAGTGTCAGAAGACAACTTGAGCTTAAACATGTATGTTATAGATTGGAGCATAGCGTTCTGCCGCCTTACAAAAAACACCATTTTGATAAGAAGAAAAGAAAAGGGCAAACAGATCCTCGAATCATACGCTTACGAAACTACTGACCGGAAAAAACTAACAATTTCAAATGTCCCGCGCTGCGAATTTGTAGACTATCTCCCACAATGCACTGGGAAAATGAACTCTCCGTGGCAAACTCTTGGTGGCACTCTCGCAAAACCTGTAATCCTGTTTTGTGACCATGTTTGTGTAGTATATATCACCTCCAACCTCCCCACCCCCAACAAAATACATTCAACTGATCTAAGATATCAAGTAGTGTAACGAACAAGATCATATTTACCTTGTCCATAAGTGAAGCTAACTACACTTGCACCAATAATGGTAGGGTTGTGGCTACCGCTGACTGAGCCTATGTTTCCGGTGGCTCCAGTTCGTTGTGGGGAATCTAAAATCAAAAGAATTCAAATATCCTTTTAGAATACTGACACAATGATTCATAGTCATTTTTATTTCATCACACCTAAGGCTACATATACCCGAAAAATGACGGAAATGTTTTCGAACATTCCACAACCTCTTTAAGTTTCATGTGTATGTTCTCCACAGTTATTTTTTCTTGCATTCTGAGTTTATATTTTCATATTTTTCTAGGTTTGTTTAGACACGCATCCATATGTTTAGCATAGACCATGCTTTAGTCCTTTGTTCCCTCCTTCCTAGAAGTAATAGTTTATTGAGACAGTACAGAGGATTTGCATACATAATGACCCATAGGACTGTGCAGTACAGGGTTGGCAATTTTTTTATTTAAAAAAAAAAAAAAATCAGATTTATTTGATTTAAATCAGATGTTTTTTATTTAAATCAGATTTGTTTGATTTTTTTAACTTTCAAAATATTGATATGTCTTAACATGTGTCTAAATCTCCCCATACACCCTCACACCCATCACAAAGGAGTTTACAGGTTCCTATAATACCCATCATCCACAAAACTCAATAAATTGATAAATGCTTTTGAAAAAAATTGTATTGAATCAGTGATTTAAAAAAATCACTTAATTTCTTCTACATGTAGTCTACATGTACATCATTGGTCCAATGGTACATTAATACTGAAGACACTTTAAAGGAGCATTGCTTGATTGATACAGCTGAGGTACGTTATGTGTGTGTATACGAATGAAAACTTGATTTATGGTACGCGTACATGGCATACAAAAAAATATGACAGTTCTCCATGGGCATGTTGATTTCATAAAAATGCTTCTAATTTCAAAACCGGCGGCACTGATTGTGTATAAACTTATAGTGTTTGATTGATGGTCCAAGGTGGAGAACAGAAATCAGGCCTTGCACCTTTAAAAAGTTTTATACAAATCTCAATCTAAATTTGTAAGGAGAAACGTTAGGAAAAAGACTATCAATTGGGAATTTTAATACACCTTTTGGTGGCTCATGTAAGCCTTCACCAGCACAGTTGATTCACAATATTACTGTAAACAGATCAAGGAATGATTAAAGCAAATGTGAGTGTGCTCTCTTTAAAATTAAAAACTTTGAAGAAAAACTTTTGAACTCAAATCTTGACTTAATCAAAACAATGATTTTGTGTAATTATGCAAAACCTAAATTGAGTAGATGGTGATGAAGTAGGGGCGTTTGAATGTGTTAACAATATCTTACACTTTTTAATTAAGTGGAATCAGTTGATTTAAATGATTTAAATGACCCTCAATCAATTGATTTTGCCAAAAATAAGATTTTTACACAAAAGTGATTTAAATCAGTGATTTTTATAAAAAAATCATTTGATTTAAATCGCGATTTAAATCAGTGATTTAAATCAACGTGATTTAAATCAGCCAACCCTGGTGCAGTATCTTGTAGTTCATGATGTACTAATATCCCTTGTGCACACAGTGGCAAACTTGCATTTGGAGCTTTTTTGTTGTTTAGAGTATTCTTATAGACTTCTCAATAAAACCTTTTAAAGGTGCAAGGCCTGATTTCTGTTCTCCACCTTGGACCATCAATCAAACACTATAAGTTACACAATCAGTGCCGCCGGTTTTGAAATGAGAAGCATTTTTATGAAATCAACATGCCCATGGAGAACTGTCATATTTTTTTGTATGCCATGTACGCGTACCATAAATCAAGTTTTCATTCGTATGTACACACATAACGTATCTCAGTTGTATCAATCAAGCATGCTCCTTTAAAGTGTCTTCAGTATTAATGTTCCATTGGACCAATGATGTAGACTATGTAGAAGAAATCATGTGATTTTTTTTTAAATCACTGATTCAATACAATTTTTTTCAAAAGCATTTATCAATTTATTGAGTTTTGTGGATAATGGGTATTATAGGAACCTGTAAACTCCTTTGTGATGGGTGTGAGGGTGCATGAGGAGATTTAGACACATGTTGAGACATATCAATACTTTGAAAGTTAAACAAATCAAACAAATCTGATTTAAATTTTAAAAATCTGATTTAAATCAAATAAATCTGTTTTTTTTTTTTAATCAAAAAAATTGCCAACCCTGCTACCTACCTACGTGGTGTAGTTTTTAAGCCGTTGGTGTAAAAAACACCATTTATTTTTATTTGGTTTAACATGTATAACTATGAAAAATCTGACTGTCCAAAAGTTAAAACCTGACGACTAACAAAAAAATCCTTGGGTGGGCGGATGCAGAGTTAATTAATGCCCCTCCCTCTCTCATTGACTCCATGCAAACAGTTATTACTACATGTACTCACCTGTTGCAGCTGAGGGGGCGGGTACCTGTGCCTCCTGTTGCATCGTGGTAGGGACATCAGTCTGGCAGGCTGCTTCAGATTGTGCAGCCATGGTACTTTGGATCACCCAGCCACAAATGGAGGTCCTGTTTGTCAATGAGAAATGAAAAGCTGTAACACACTGGTCTTCATTCCAGCTTCAATCTCATTCTTCAGCATGAAAACTTGCACTTCCAATGTCATTAACGTTTGGCATAAAGACTAGACTTGTATGTAATTCAGCTTGCAAATGAATAAAGCCGTATGTAGATCTAAGTGGTACATTTTGCTGTGGTCTCAAAGGGTCTTGAGGGTACAACCAGGCCTGGATTATCCAATACAAATAGTCACAGTAGGCACTGTGCCCAGGTCCTACGAAAAATTGGTCTAAAAAAAAAGAAGTGGTCTTGAGTCACTGGTAGAAACTGCGCGAGACTGCACAGTTGATCATCAGTGAGTGAGATAGGTAAAATGCGACGGTGAAACCTCTCAATAGGTTACCCCCGAAATTTAGTAAGATCCAGGAAACAAAATAAGAACCAAAAACTAAAGAAATGAACCATCATTGTGGCAAAACTTACAGTTAGGTTTGAAGCGGGTGGATTCAGAGGCATCCAAGACGACACTAAAGCACTGCAGCTGCTACACCCACCGATCTCATGACCACTTGACGGAACTAAATTATGCAAATTAATCTCTCGATAAATGTCCATATATGGCATTGACTCAAACCTTACAAGTTAATGATTCACAAAGGACTTTGATATTCTGTCACATGCAAGCAGGTTGCACCCAATGAAACAAAACATGCACTTTCAATATCTGTATCTTGTCCTAATAAGTCTATTTTTTACTAAATATATCTTATCAACAGCAATAAAAGGCTGTTTTTAATCCTGGCAAATCGCGTATCGATATTATATCAACTACATTTGTCCCAGTAGGCCTACAGACATACATCTGGGTTTTCCCAAATTGTTCTAAGTCAACACTGAAGTCCACGCTGAAGTGTTTTGTTTGGTCTGTTGTCATGGAAAGATCTACAAAGTTGACGAGTCAATGGGTGACTTTCCTTATCAAATGGCGTGATTTCATCATGTGTTCAGAAGTGTTATTTTAAGCTCAGCATCAATTCAATGCAAATTAATTCACCTTTGAGCCTTTAGTCAACACATGTATAGGCCTGCATAGCTTGGAATGATATGAACAATTAAACATACATGATACAGCAAATATATCTACTGACATATTGTAATATTGGCATTAAGATAAATTATAATAAAAAATGCAACTAAAAACTGCTGGAATGATTATTTGGAAGTAGGCCTACATTTTAAAACTGGCACTTAAATGTCTGGACCAACTCTACAAAGGCATCAAGCCTAGGAACCATTTTATTTAATAGCCAATGTAACGGTCCAATAAAATTGTTCCAAATACCGGTATGTTGAACAAAGTATGTACCTGAAATTTAATCTTCAACCTGTCACTTCCTGCACAAAGCCCTGATGTTTTCACCAACAAATCCAAGCTCCGCAAATTAAAGAAAAACATTTTAAAACATAGATTTCAAAGCCTCAAGTTGGATAATCCAGCGGTTGAATAGCAGGAGGTCGTGGGTTCGAGTCCCACTCTAATAAGCTTGCTTGCCAAGGTGTTTTTTTTAGAGTTCTGTATGTCACTGACAGTTTGCGAGGATTTTTTCTTTAAGGATTGAGAAAGGTAGAGGAAAATGGGCCTTTCATGAATTGTGTTTTTTGGTTTCCAGCTCAGAGCCAGGCTTCAAGAAATCAGGAAGGCTCCTTACGAATAAACTAAGATATTAGGGTTCAATGACTGCAAACCGCGAGCCTTAACCAGTTTGCACCGGATGACATGTATGTACGCAAAGGTTTTGCGGTATTTGGAATGGATGACAGATAAACACGCAGGGAGCGAGGCCAGAAATATATCTGTCAGTAACCCCCTCGCAGCGATAGAGGCCAAAAATATGAGTGTGCTGCCCGAGGGTGATGGCTTCAACCCGCCTGGCATGAAGTCGAGTGAAAAGTAATCCCACGCCTCGTTCCGTTCTTGTCAAAATAATCCCGGCGTTAACTGGTCATATATCATTAGAGGGTGATTGCTGATGTCTATCAGGAAAGCTAAATTGCACGGCACCTAAACCGAGTACAATAATCGTAAACCGCGTACAAAAATAGTTATTTCTACCCAAAGCAACTGTTCAAAATTACAAAAAAGGTGTCGTAGAATGGAGAGAACTGAGAAGTCTGCTTGAGGTTAAAAAGGTCATTGAATGATAAAAAAACACTCTTGACTCTAATTTGATCGGAACTAAAAGATGGGCCTGTACAGTGTCAGTACACGATCACTGCCGTAACAATATCACTGCAGTGAAAAAACCTGTCTACTCAGCACGGATGCTACCAAGGGCACCAATCGCTTCTCAAAAGGGGGGGGGGGCATACCTTGATCAAAAGTAATGAGAGCACAAAGTGCTAAGCCCTAACGATGTGGGCCCCAAAAATGTTTGGATTCCAGACACTGTGTCATGTGTGTGGTGCAATCAGAGGCAATTTCTTTGAGCAAAATACTATCAGTGTGACAATTCTGGATCACTTTTTATACAAACCGCTTTACACTCGCCCACGTTCCGAGTTTCTGTGTCCGAGTGACATAATTTGTGGTACAATTCCTCCTCTTCAAGTTAAAACCAAATATGTTCACACAGACTCAACTTAAAGGGATATAAATCATTGCTTTTGTACAGGACTGAACTAGACAGTTGTGGATCATTTTCGACAGCTCCAGATCACGCACGCTGTGCTGCCTGGTACATGTACAAATTCATCTTTCACAGCGCGCTCAGTGCGCGAGCATCGTGTGTTACGCCTTCATCATCTAAACTGCACACAATACTGCATCCTGTGCATGGGTGATCCACAACTGTCGCTCGTGGGGATAAAAATCTTTCGGCGAATACAGCAATTAATTTAATTCAAAATGCCAAAATCATTATTACTCAGTGATACTTGAGATTATTTCCTTATAAGAAAACCTAATACAGTAACAAAAAACCGATGAATGTTGGCTACCGATACGTTCCAAAGGAAACCAGAATTTTGCCTTTATGCGCTTCCTTTCACAGGCCAGTTACAAAACAAGCGGACATTTTGCCCAACTGGATCGTGGGTAATTATGTTTAAAAAAAAAATTCCCTGCCAATTGCAAAATGATAGACCTTCAAATTCGGGGGAAAAAATCACACAAAAAATTTGGTTACAATTTAATTAATTTTTATTTAATCAAATGATCTGGAACTGTCGATGATCAGGAACTGTACAGGGTGAGTCAGAATGATCTGGATCCAAGTTCACCATTTTTTTGTGGCAAATAGAGTATATTGAGAAAAAAAATGAGCGTTTCATATAAATGGTCATCACCTTTTCTTCCACAGGAATTTTTAATTTTTCATATTAGTGGCGTGGTGAGGAGTTAGGCCATTTTCATTGAAGTGACTCACACGGAATTGATTTTTCCTTTTTTAAATGTGTCAATAACTTCAAGTGAGTCAGTCACCATGACTAGGTTTTCGTTTGTTATTACACTGCTTCACATCAGTACGCGATTTCAACAAATTTGTTGCACCATGGAACCGTGGTCAGAGTGTTTTTCGGGGATAAAAAAGTGGGACTCGTCCACCACTCCCCCCCCCCAACCAACTGATGCCCATGGATGCTACAGAGATTGAACACCACCACTGTGGCATCCAGGACTGCCCCCCCCCCCCCAAGCATCAGACAGACCAATCACAGGGCGCTTCGACTGGTCACCTCAATTAGAGGCCTCAATGGGCAAATCACATGGTGTCTCGATTGAGCATCTCCACGGTGACCAATCAAAGTGCCCTGTGATTACTCCTAGAACTATGATGCTCGGCGTGAGCGGAGCCTCATAGACACAGAATCCCGCAAAATTGTTTGCAGCACAAAACACCAATTACATGTAAGTACAAAAAAGTCCATCAAAACAGAGACATTTCCCACAGAACCGCTGCACAGTTTGCCCCTAAACTTTGTACAATACCTCATGACATACTCACGTTATGTGCGCCTAACAAACATCGCTGGATTCTGTCTGTTTTTAGGCCAAAATGATGAAAAATGTACCCTTTCCGCACTGAGCCAATCTGACACTTAAAACGTGCACACAGAGATTATGATCAATCGATGATTTTCGGTTTGCTCGGAGCGCGCCGCGGGGGGTACGGTACATGCGAAATGATAGTATGCGCATGCGTACAAGTGCAAGTACCGTACCCCCACGGCACGCTCCGATCGAGCGAACCGAAAATCATCGATCGATCATAATCTCTGCGAGATTGGCTCAGTGCCCCACATTTATGGGGCTACGTAGAAGTAAGATCGCGTAGTTTTGAAGGGTCTACCAATGCAGCATCATGCTCTCTCTCCCTCCCCCCCCCCAACTCCCCCCCCCCCTCCCCACAATGGACATGTGTGTAGATTAAAATATGTATCAATTTTTGTGTTGGCTGGCTATATGCTGCTGGCATTGTCATTTGCTGGCGCTGCGTGCACTCGACTCCCACTGTTGATTATCAACAACACCACTGTTCCTCTCACTTTTTACAAGAAAATGGGTAGAGAGGTCGATCATTCGTCAGTTCAGTCAGACCGTACTAAAATTCAAGTTTCATTCAATGGTAGCCCCATAAATGTGGCCAATTTACTGGACTACCTCCGTAAATAAAGGCCACACTTCCACCATGTACAAAAACATGTCAAACTTTGTCAAATTGTGATTTTCACATTTAGGCTAGTTTGTAGGTTTTTTTGGCTTTAGAAGCATTTTCGCCCCCTTTATCAGAAAGTGCTAATCAGAAAGTGCTGCCTTTTTCAGATGTTTATTTTCCAGAATTTCCAGATTTGTTTGCACCCGTTTGCGTATCAAAATTTCAATATGAAATTTCACAAAAAATTAGAAAATGGCATCACTTTTTGATTAGCCTATAAAGAGGGTGAGTATGCTTGTCGAGTGCAATTTGAGTCCCCCGCGCAAGTTTAAACTTGCGCGAGCAAGTTTAAACCTGCACGCACCCAAGTTTAAACTTGCGCGTGCATTAATTTCCTTGCTACAAATTGCGCACCAAAGTTTAAACTTGCGCGCTACATAGATTTTCCCCATGCATGCAAAGCCGCTGAACTAATTTTTTTCCTGGTATAAAAACTCATGCAGATATGTAACAATATTTTTAAAGCATATTTTTCTCCAATTAATAGCACCACTGTGCTTCGTGAGACAATGCCTAAATTAATGCCTTTTTTTAAACATATTATGCTGATGAGGTTGATTGTGTAGAGGTTCAGAGATAAGGGGTGCTAATTAATGCAAACAATTTATGCACTTTGCATTATGATGTGTATTATTGTTTATGGCTCATTAGGATTTTGTTTAATAAACAATAAACAACATATTTATTCATTAAGTTGAATCAATTAATTAAATTAATAAATTCAATTATTCAATTAAATCATTAAAAAATGTATTTACTTTTTTAAAATAATGACCATTTTATATGCATAGCATTTTTAAGTTAAAACATGTAAACATTAAATATGAATTACTGAGCCTGCAAATAAAATAATTTAATTAATTAAATTAATTAATTAAATTAGTAATGAGTTCATTAATTTTTTTTCAAATTATGCATTTTTGAAGTGTACACAGCGCTTGAAATGCACAGTATTTTTTAAAACAAAATGAATTAATTAATTGCTAGATTAATTAGGCCTAAATGAGTATTTTTTTTTAAGAATAAGTACTTCTTTAATTGAGTACATGTCAGAGTTGTAATGACTCGAGTTAATGACTCGACTCAAGTCCGACTCGAGTCCCTAAGGGCAAATGACTCGACTCGACTCATGTCACTGCGAGCAAATGACTCGACTTGACTCAAGTCACTGCGAGCAAATGACTCGACTTGACTCAAGTCCCTCATCAGAATGACTCGACTCGACTCGGCGAAAAATATTTGCAATGACTTACGCCGGTGCCAGTTTTTGTTCACGTCACGTTAGAATGTTCGCGAATAATGCATACATCATACGTGGTTTGATCAGTGTCACCATTAGTTGAATGACGATCAGCTGGCACCCCCTTTTTATTTTCATTAAGAGCCAAATGTGGTGTCGCCATATGCAGTAGCCCGAATGTAAAATTTAAAAAGCCAAAAAATGACTTTCTCTCTTGTGTTTATTTATTGTATAGTGCTCAAATATTTGTGTCTCGAATTGACTGAGCTAAATACTTGACTTGACTCGACTTGACTATACACACTGTGACTCGACTCGACTCGACTCGACTCGCCTGTCTTGACCTAATGACTCGACTCGACTTGAGTCACGTCTTTAAAATGACTTGACTTGAGTCACGTCTTTAAAATGACTCGACTTGAGTCACAAAAATCAGTGACTCGTTACAACTCTGGTACATGTAATGTAATTCAAAGCATTTAAAAAATAATGTAAATGATTACAATAACGTCAAAACATGAACAATGAATTGAAGGGATCATAATCATTCTTTTGAAGTTAACAACGGGATGCCCCAGAAAATTGTGATTTATTTACATTTAAGAATACAAGGCAAAAAACTTGAAGCTTGTCTCCATTACTGAACAACTTCAGTACACTTTCCAAGCAATCGCCGCTAGTGTGCTTATTGATTGCTTGCCCAGTCCCCTCCCTGCCCCCGCCCCCTAAAAAACTTCTCTGATAAGCACTGCTAAATCTGAATGTTTCTTTTCATTGAGGCTAATTGAATTCCCCTTTTTATTTATGTCTTTGTTCATTGATTTATTTCATTATTTATATAATTTATTTCTCCATGTAACAACTAACATGCTTTTCTTCATCAATGAAAATCCCGCCCGCAAGGTTCTCAAATTGCGATCGCCTTTGCACAAGTTGTAACGTGCGCACGCAAATTAAAATGGCGCAGTGTAATTTGCGTGCTTCGGGAGTCCCTCGCGCAAGTTTAAACTTGCGCGGGGGACTGAAATTGCACTCGACTAGTCTGAGTAACTTAGACTCCAACTTATCGCCTTTGTAACATCGGACATGTTAAAAAGGCGATGAGTTAATTGGGTCCAAGTTACTCGGACTAGCGCTCGACATGCTTCTAAAGCAAAAAAAAACCTACAACTTAACTTAGCCTTAGCTTGAGTAACTCCAGCTGACATGCTCCATTTAAATATGGAGCATGTCAGCTGAAGTTACTCAACTTAGCCTAATTCGCCTAAATGTGAAAATCAAAATTTGACAAAGTTCGACAGGTTTTTGTACATGGTGGAAGTGTGGCCTTTATTTACGGAGGTAGTCCAGTAAATTGGCCACATTTATGGGGCTAATTCAATGATTATTCTTCAAGAAATACTTACGGGGGAAAGATTTCCATATACGAAGTTCACTCAACACCCTGTGTACAAACCCTATGAGATTGGACTGAAAAATTCTAAGTGTTTACTGTTTTCTAAGAAAATGCTTGTATTTTCTCACTGCTCAAATTGACTTTGATGACATTGACATGAAATTGCTATCTGGGGGCTTGTTAGTCAATACACATGAAAATTAGTGAACTTCGCATATATATGGTAATATTGCCCTTACGGGAATATCAAAAGAGCAGTTTTCCTACCTCCAAAGCCCATGAAGTCCAGGGTACTTCATCAGTTCATGACATTATGTATTGCAATTGCAAATGAATTGAGCACATGTATGATGTATGTGTTTTTGCTTTTACCATTTGGTGCAAGAGGGCGCTGCTAATAAGAAAACTGAGCGAAGGGTAGCGAACGTCACGTGCAAAATAGCAGACAGCAGTTTAAAAGTTTTTGAAGGTTTAATTTTTTAGCTTTTTGGTTTTCTGTTACCAGAGATACAGGTTATGTTTTTCTGTAAGTGCTGCCTTTTTCAGGTGTATATTTTTCGTGAAATTTCCAGATTCATTTTTACACATTTGCGTATCAAAATTTCAACATGAAATTTCACAAAAATTAGACATCTGAAAAAGGCAGCACTTTCTGACTAGCCTATACAGTGGGTGAGTATGCTTCTAAAGCAAAACAAAATCCTACAAACTAAGCCTAAATCTGAAAATGTGTACATGTGGAGGCAGAATTAATAATCCGTAATAACGAATTAAATAATCCGTAATAACGAATTAAATAATCCGTAATAACGAATTAATAATCCGTAATAACGAATTAATAATCCGTAATAACGAATTAATAATCCGTAATAACGAATTAATAATCCGTAATAACGAATTAAATAATCCGTTATAACGAATTAGTAATCCGTAATAACGAATTAAATAATCCGTAATAACGAATTAATAATCCGTTATAACGAATTAATAATCCGTAATAACGAATTAATAATCCGTAATAACGAATTAATAATCCGTAATAACGAATAATAATCCGTAATAACGAATTACACAATCTGTAACATATATACTTGCAGTGGCGCTAATGGGCTTTCGTACAAAATAGCAGACAGCAGTTTAAAAGTTTTTGAAGGTTCAATTTTTAGCTTTTTGGTTTTCTGATACCAGAGATACAGGTTATGTTTTTCTGTAATGGCAGGGCAGACCAAAAGTGGACCGTGATCCGCTTTTGTCAGAGCAACAGAAAATCAGATCCAAACAAGATGGAATTTGCGTTGGGTGATGTAAATTCACTATTAATAGATCCAAACAAGGCAATCCAGTATTGCCATTAAACACACTGCAAATCCAGAAGATTACATTTAATTCGTATTGCGTTTGGTCTTAACAGCCAAAAACAAACAAAACAGAATCATTTACCTGAATTGCTAAAAAGAATATATTGACCTCATTTAAATGCAATAAGCCATAATTGTATAAATAATAGTACCCCCCAACCAACAATAGTGGGTATGATGATGAGACGAAATATTAAAAGGGAGCGAAAGTTCATTAAACAATTAACAGGTGAAGAGTCCCACAGCGGATCTGCTTACATGAATGGTTGCGTAAATTGGAGGTAAACAAGCTCTTGAAAATTTCTTTGATAAAAGTCAAATATAAGCCCAAGCAGTGAAAGACGCGGTCTTGATCTGATTGGACAGTGCTAGAATCATTCATAAGATGGATTTTTTGAGTCGGGGTGATGTAAATCAATATTAGGTTTTGCCCTTCACGGACGTATAAACACTGTTTACTCAGTGTGTTACCTCCTGAGTGAAAGTTGGAAAAAAATCACTCGGGTGGGACTCGAACCCACGACCACCTGCTTTGTAGTGCACGTCTTACCACTTCACTGTACATAGCAGCGGGTACCGCAATAACTATTCAGTGCTAGAATCCTTGCATTGTGGGGACTGTTTTTTTAATTATATCACCAAATTTTGCGATTTGATGCCTTTTTAGCACCCGGCAATGAGTCGGGGGTTCAACATTTAAAAACTTCGATAGGTGTAGCCATACTTTTGTAAAAAAACAAAAAAACAAAAACGAACACGAGCAAAATAGACTAGCAGAACTCGCAGGAGAAACAAAGTCATTTTATCACGATTTGAAAATGTAGATTTGTAAAGATTCGCCCGTATCGTTTTCTTCATCGTAGAATTTTAACCCTGAAAAATGTTTTGAAATGTTCTCCGACATTTACTTAAAATTAAAGACATCATAGGATCGTATATAGGAGAGTTTAGTTTTTGCCCTTAGTTTGTTCGTTTCCAATAATAACTCCCAAACTCCAAAGAATAAAGTTCAAAACCTAACCTGTTGAAGTTTCAGCTCAGTGGACATTTAGGCCCATATACTTTTCGAGAAAACACTGGGGGGAATTAAAATGCATAACTGGAACCTTTTGATCACGAAAGACGATTTCAATAGAAATCTTTATTCCCAAACCCTTACGGCGTGGGGTAGTGGAATTTAGATGCTCTGTGTGCGATCGGAGGCAATTTCTTACCACTTTAACCATTTTTGTTTATTAAGCAAAAGATCACCCTTTAAACATCCTTTTCGAGTGTGGAGTCGTTGAATCAATATTTCTGAGCTATAGAATCATAATTATGTAGGCTACATTTCGGGGACCGGACAAACGATATGATATCCCCACTTTATAAAGTGGGGGGGGGGGGGGGCATCGATTGTCGCCCGTGATCCAAATAAGCTTTTTAATAGCAATTCGGTAGGGTACTTTGGGATAAATGCAAATGATGCCTTTGTATCTCAAGAGGAAAAAAAACATTAAAAAAAAAGGAAAACATGCATCTCGTTTCGTCCCAAGGATTGGCGGCCGAGGCATGATCACCGTGCAGCTGACAGTGAAGGAAACAGAGTTCCTCACACAGGAGCAACTAAGTTCACCCAAGACTGACAAAAATAGAGCTGCCTTTACCACTGTATCAGTTTATTCAGTTACATTAACTGAATACATTTTTTTAAACCCAAGCGGTCCTTTTCAGGGCCAACACATTTTCCTAAAAGATAAAGAATCTTCTGGATCCCCCCTCACAGCTGCCTACATATTCTTTTTTTCTCTCAAGGGTTTTTGACGTCTTTCTTCACGTAAGGATTCCCTTCCACAATTTAGTGAAAGTTCTTTTGCAAATTTTGAATTTTCCCTCTAGTGCCAAATCTGGGTCTTCCAGTGCCCCTTGGTCTGCTTGCGACTGTGCATGACACTATAACTTCAATAAAATAGGGGAAATTGTAGATGTGATTATACTTCCAATTGTTACTACTTCAGAGGCACAAGATCAACATAAACAAAGATTATGACATAATTACTATTATATTATTTATTCGACCCAAACAACATAAAGTTACAAAATGAAATTAAATGAGGAAACACAAAAACGTTAACACTCAGGATTAATAAATATTTAGATACTTTTCTGTATTCAAAAATATTGCAGGATTAACTAAATAGAACCACTGAAAACAAAACAAGCGTATAAATGAACACAAATTAAAAACATAATAGGCAATCAAATAAAGAACTCTAAGAACTAACTTATTAATAAGATACAATTAATTAAGAATTAGTAATAATTGATAATTAATAAGACTGAAATGAAATAGTAATTACTGGTTAAGATAAAAATCCTGAATGTACCACATTCGTATTTTAATATAGGTTTTCCCGGCTATTTTAAAACATTATTTACACAAATTCACCAACTTTATCATTCAATTTCGTCCGAGAAAAATTTCACACGCTTTTAACAAAACCAATGAAGTCATTTACTATTCAATTTCAAAGTTTAGTCACCCTCTTTGGTCACCGGGTCGAGAATATTCGTCATTACACATCAAATTCGCATAAGCTGTTGCCGAATGGCAGCATTCAGAGATCGAATTCGTCCGATATAAATCAATTAGACGAATTTGAATTCTGAATAACAAGGTTTGGCGTTGACGAGACGAAATCGAACGTGTGCTCATTGTTTGAATTTGTTTGAACTAAATTAAAAATTGTCTGACAAATGACGAAATTAAACATTGGAAGTGCACTAAATCGATGTTGATTGACGAATTTGAATATTAGAAACGGTGAATTCGAATGACAAACATTTTAAAATAGCCCAGAAAACCTATAGACAAATTTGCCATTTTTTAATAAGGTAAATATGAGATTTAAGTCTAATTAATGTCTTCATTCAAATAAAAAGAAAACCCAGAAGTGTTCTCTATCTTATCAACTACTGCCATTGATTTTGAATAATGACCAATTTTAACATTTTAAGCGTAGATTGGCTAAAGAATGCCATGGTCCAATGGTTACGGTGTTTGAACCCAGCCAGGAACATGGTGTTTGTGTCCTTGAGCAGGACACTTTACTACAATTGCTTCTCTCCACCCAAGAGTACAAATCAGTATACTGTGAGGGTAGAAGACCGAATGTGTGCTGATATACTGACTGCCGCGTGGTCTCGTAGCCTGATGAACGGGCGCTTTCAGATTGTTGATACGATGGACAGCACTATATAAGCATTACAATCTATCTGTCTATGTACATGTCTGTCCAACTTGAAAAGATGGACAGTTTAGCAGACTGGATGCAAGGCCGTGAAAAGAGATTATGAAGAAACCTATGACAAGATTTGAAACATGTTACAGACCAGTACCATAGACCTGATGCATTAGGGCGGAGTTAGAGGGCAATGGTTTGGTATTGCTTGGCTAGGCATGAGTCTACCTTTTGTGTATTCATTGTTACTAGATTAAAATAACAACGAACAGCCTCTGAGATGCCTGTGATGCATGAGGTCTATGTGTTGGACTTCAAGCAAAAGTCTGTTTTCTTGTGCTGCATGGTTGCACTATGTTAAAATTTGGGTTTCTCAGTACACGGTGTCGAGAGTATAAAGTCACAGTAAAGTGGCTTGCTCAAGAACACAAACGCCATGCAAACACTAGGCTGGGTTAAGAATACCAATCAGAAATTTGGCAACATTGTAAGCCTAAATGCGGCAAAGTGACGTGTCCGTGTTCAAAGTCTCATTCAAAGCCCCTTTGACTATACATCACTGCTAGACTTCAATCTGCAATTGCTGACATTTCTTACAAAAAAGTAACATCAATTTTGATTCACATTTTGTAAAACAGCGAAAATTGTAAGTATAAAAAAATACATTTTTAAGATTAACAAAGTCATTATTTTTGTTCAAAGGCATTTTGGCATGATGTAAGATGAATAAAACACTGGTGTCATGCTTCAGTCAAATAACAAACCACATCATAGATTTTCTACATTGTAACTGCTATATACTTCGAAAAGACTTGTAGAAACTTCAGAAAATTGTGTTGTTTTTGAAATTGTGCAACTTAAAGTAAATCACGTTTAAAAATTTCACATAATATCTACAAGCCTACATTTTGTGCAAGTTCACAATTCTACAACAAAAACATTCTTAATTAAGTTTTCTTTTGAACTTAAAAACATTGGAACAATTGGAATATTAAGTTTTCTTTTGAACTTAAAAACATTGCAACAATTGGAATATCGCAACAATTAGATCGTATGGAAGATTGCAAAAACTGGATCTTATGGAAAATTGCAACACTTTGGATCCTACAGAATAACAAACAATTGGATCTTATGGAAGAATATTAAAAATAAAATCTGAGATGGTGACCATCCAACCCATGGAATGACCCAACTTCTTGTGACCTCAAAACCCTCATCATGAAGTAATTTTTATGTTTTTTTAACCTGATGACAAACTGAAAGAGGAGTAATCGTTAATTGCTATTTTGTGCCCCATTTACATTATTTTGAATCTCTCCAGTCACTTTGTTTATGCTAATTTCCAAATTTTTCTGTGAGCAAAACAGTGAAGACATCTTTCAACATGAAGCTTTAGCGTTACAGCATGAAAGTTGAATTTTTGATAATACGACACAGGAAGACCATATGCCTTTGTTGTTAACATTCGTAAATGTCAGGCAGAAAAGAGTCAGTCACACTTGTGCAAACGTTGGTAAGCATTTGTTCACATATTACCCCTGGTCTTACTGCCTATAGGAAGAACAGCCGGTCAGCCAACTCAATCCGCGCCTCTTTGTGCAGGCTTTGGCCAACAAGGAAAGACAGCTTGTGAGCGTAGAGGCAGGGGGCTGGTACACGAATGGTTCCCTGCAAAACAACAGAAGAAACAGACAAGATGAGTATGGAACTAGACACTGAACTCTATAATTACTGTACTGTCTTAAGACATGTGTATACTGAAGCAGCCGTCTGCCATCTTTGTTCCCTCATGACGTGTCTTATGACATTGCACATACTGAAGCAGCCATCTGCCATCTTTGTTCCCTAATGACGTGTCTTATGACATGCACATACTGAAGCAGCCGTCTGCTATCTTTGTTCCCTCATGACATGTCTTATGACATTGCACATACTGAAGCAGCCGTCTGCCATCTTTGTTCCCTCATGACATGTCTTATGACATTGCACATACTGAAGCAGCTGTCTGCCATCTTTGTTCCCTCGTGACATGTCTTATAACATTACACGTACTGAAGCAGCCGTCTGCCATCTTTATTCACTCATGAGCTATTTGTGCTTGTGCCACTTCAAACTAAATTGATGACCTCTATGGCAAATAACTTGCTGTGAAATTTGCAAAAACTGAAAAGATTTGACTCCTGTCCAATTTTACCTTGCCTGCTTTGGGTTCAATTATGATCAGGTGGCACGGGTGGCAGGGGTGGCACAGTGTGTAAAGCGCTCAACTCTGTGGCCCGGGTTCGATTCCCAAGTCGGGTCATAATGAGAGGAGAGTTGTTTGTTGATTCTCTCCTATGCCATGATGCTTTTTCTCCTAGACCTCAGTTTTTTTCCCTCTGCAAAAATCAATACTTTTGATCTGGCTGTGCTCTGTGGTCAGACATGGGTCCTATGGCGGCAGCCTAAGGCGCCTTTGCATGCCTTTGGCAAGACCACATTGTAGCTACGTCCTTTGCAATTCAGCTCATGCTGCGAGTAAGGACGATTAGCCCCCCCATATATACAGGATAGTCACAGTGCTTTGGAATGCCGTTCATAACTTGCCCCGCTCCTTACCGGCCAATTGAAGTACAGATGGGTGAGCTTGTAGGTCAGGCTTTGCATGCTGTCTGGTGCCAGACCCGAATTGTCCCAAATCACATTGTAACTGGTTGGAGTGACCGTGCCCTGGCGTACAGACTGACTGACAAGGAAGAAGTCGTATCTGTGGACACAAAATGGAGACCAGTCAGAGTGATACATACAGTCAAAATAAATGTTAATAGTTTCAGCAGGCTGCATACTTCAGTATCTATTGGTGATTGTTGGATCCAGCAGGGTCATAAAAATACTCGGATTAGGGTTAGGGTTGGCTGCATGGACTCGACCATTTCTTTAAGGGGAAAGATCGCGCAACAGTGAGGTGGGCTTCAACCATTTTTTGAGGGGGAGGATTACGCAACGGTGAGGTGTAGATATGGCGCGTTGTTACACGGGCACTGCACTCTATACCGCCACGTTTGTGGGTCTACCGGAGACTAAGCAATGTGCCCATTCCAAACAGGCACATTTTGAACGGGCACTGCACTAGTAGTCTATAATAACAGAACAAACTTATGATTTTCAGAAGTTTTTAAGTTTTTGTTAGTTACAGTGTACAGGGATAATAATTTGTTTTCTGTTTGATGTTTTTCCAGTGAGTTGTTTACTTACAAGTCTGGTTTGGTGACCACCGAGTCGATCACCGTTCCTGGAGATGGGTTGACGAGATTTCCTTGGTTCAAGGAGCAAAATCTATTGTTGATTCGCTTCTTAACGACGACCACAGCGCACTTAGGGCTGTACACAAACAATCAAAGACAACATTGGTACAGTCTTGTCTATCATGACATGAGACACTAGTAAACAGCACTTCTATGACAAAAAGCAAAATGTGAAAGATTCAAAACGAAAAAATATAATTTGAGGCAACAACACAGATATACCATGTAACATATTTTTTTGGCAGAGTTGTATCGAGTCCTAATTTTGTGACTTGAATTGAGTCGAGTTATTTCAAAGTAGTGACTCGAGTTGAGTCTAGTAATTTTAAAGAAGTGACTCGAGTCGAGTAGAGTCGAGTCATTAGGTTGAAAATTTCAAAATAAAACTTGAAACGAAGAATAATAATGTGAATTCTTTTAAGGTGTAGTCTACGTGGATCAAAGAGAATAAAAAACACAAAAAGTAAAAGACGACAAGATCGTCGCATCATGACAAACCATTTCCACATTAGAAAAAATGTGCATGATTGATTTTCCTTGAAATCAGTTAAATTTGTTTTTGATATGCCTTTATTTGAACACAAATCATTTCAAAACTTTTTAAAAATCAACCCAATACTTACCAGGGATAAACTTAGGATTCCAAGCTTTAAAATGATATAAAAATAATGGCGGTACGTGTTTCCACAGTGACACTAGAGCCTTGCAAAAATAGGTTGCGGGCATTTGGGGACGCGCTGTAGTTTAGTCCATCACAAGCAACATCACAAGCAACGTCACAAGCTATTCAAACGAACTCTACGAAAAACATTCCAATATCACTATTTATGCTGCTACCTACGACTGGGCTTGTGTGATGGACTGGTGACAGACTCAACTACGACACCAGTGAGAGTGCTCAACCTACCTATAGTCTGTTCCTATCATTCTGAAGGTATCAATCACTTGCGGTAGTTCATACTCCACCACAGCCGGCAGTTGCCCATCGCCGACGCCATCACGATAGATGATGACTCTCTCGGGCAACTTACCATTGATTTCTTTAAACTTCCTCAATGCGCCTAAACAAAAAAAATATACATGCAGGAAAAAGACCAGCAGCGTAACCAGGGGAGGGGAGAGTGGCAGATTGCAATAGACCTTTATCAAGCTGCCACCATTTCAGTCATGTTCCCTGTATCCAATAACAGTACTGAATGATAATGTTTTTGTGCAAAAAGGAACCAGACTATTTTTCCCTCCAGCCTCGCTTTGGTTGCGTTGATTTGAATGGGAAATGATCAAGATGGCCGCAACATGATAACGGTCTATAGCAATAAGATTTAAAAAGCAAAATTGGGACGCTGATAGAAGCAAAATCGGGACGGAAAAAATTAAGCTATTTTACACTGACTGTCCCTCAAAGCATGTGTGCTCCCATCATATACTTACTTGTCATGCAGACTTTGAGACCATCAATGAGCTCCTGTCCTGTGTGCTGGAATGTACATCGTGAAAAGTACCTGTAAACACAATAACATGGTGAGTGACAATATTTTAAGGTCCATAGGATTATTTTTGTGTAATTTTTTTTTTCGTTTGAAGAAAGAAAATTACTTAAAATCTTAAAGAAAGGTGAATACATGTAACAACTAAAATTGTTGAAGTTTCAGCTCAGTGGATACCATACATTTTGAGAAAACAGAGAACATGTATGCACAAATGTGTTGGGGTCTAGTAACTGGATTCCGTAATGAAATGCACATAAAACAGGGGTGTGAGTGGAGCTCTAAAAATAGCTGAAAATAGTTCAACCTGCGAGCGTGAAGCCCATGTGGCATGGGGTCTGGGGCCCGCTCAATGGCCCAGGCAAAATTTGGAAATGTAGATCTATGCTCTGTGGTGCATTCTACAGCTTCCTGGGTCAACTATTGGTCGAAAATGTTTTGAAATTTATGCATGTTTTTAAGTTAACTTTTTCCTTCATATTGGCTTGAAACTGCCTAAATGGACATACTTGTATATGAAAACTGTGTTAAAACTGAGGTTTGTAGTAGATTGATTGCGTAGCTTGCACTGTTTGCCTGAGTCTGATCACCATGAGCAACACCCCATATCAAGTTTGGTTGAGATTGATGACTGAACTTACAGTACAGTCAACCTTACCAAAATTGAACACACACAAGCACAGATACGGACACACAGAAGGAATATGCGATCGCAATATCCCCCATTTTGGCTTGAAAGCCAGGAAATAAAAAGAGAAATCCACTAAAAATCACTGTTTTCTTCAGAATGACAACATTTCATGCAGAATTATTTCACAGGGTTTTTGGTACGAGTCCGATCTCCACATTGAACAAGCATTTTGTCAGTAGAAGGTAGAGTAGATCATTTGCAGCTATCCAAAAAGTAACTGATGAAATTATTATTGAAAAGCTCACGTTGTTTAAAGGAGATAGTAATGGCACTAGACTCCCTGTGAAATTATTCTCTCTGGCATGCTGACATTTGGGAAAAAAACAATAAAAGAAGGCCATTTCCAAAGATGCGTCAAGTGACGCATTTGGGAAATTTCCGTTAGTAGTTGGTTTGTAATTTGGCGAATCCATGAATGGGTTCGCGCAAGCGTTGACATGACGTTGACATGACAGGCGTGCAAGGTTGCTATTATTAGTCGGTTCAGCGCACGGCATCTGTGATGTGATTTTGGATTGTATCAAGCTTATCCAAGAATGATACCAATAGTGGGTGTTTACAAAGCGCACGTACCTTCCAGGTACCAGCGCTCATGGTGCTACATCATTATTACCCCTGCTCATTGGGCCCATGAAACATTCCAAATACCATCTCAGCTCCCTGGGGAGTATACAGCTCGATGCTGCCTGTTAGGCGCAAGCAAGCTAATTCAACCACAATAATCATCCTGGGTGGGGAGAAACAATGTGTGACAAAGTGCCTTGCCCAAGGGCACAAGCAGCATAACCCCAGGCTGGACTCGAACCCACAACCTGCAGAATTACCTGCAGACCATGAATCCAATGCCCGTAACCACGAGGCCACAGCACGGAATCGGGACATGATTCAGAACAACTCCTGCAGATATTTACTTTCTGCTAGAGACACTTTCCATGCTATAAGTGATGTTGTCTGCTCCTCATGTGTACAGCTGCAGTAACCGCGAGGCTCAAGTTACTAAAGCTGTGCAGCCTACTTTGCTTACGACTTCATGAAAAGTAACACTGTGAAATAATGACCAAATAGTGTACTCACCTACTAAGGTCATGATTCATGGAAGCGACAAAGCCACCGACAGAGCGCCCTCTAGTGGCAGAGTCGTGATAAGAGTCGATTCCTACCACCATCATCAACATTTTGGACTGAAAGTAATAAATGGGAAGACAAACGGAGACAGAATGAGCCAAAGACAAAGCTACTCAACTTTTGTGGAACACCAATTCATTGTATTGTAAGCATGCATCGATACATGAATTCACTGGAATGTGTGAATAAACTCAAAAAACTGCAATAGGGTGCATGTAAAACTATCTGCACAAAGCAACTGACTTACAAAAAGTGATACATTTACATAAAATGTAAAGGAATCTCCAGCTCTTTATTTGGCTGTGTAGATTGACAAATTTTCACAATAAGATAAAGATTTACTGTAGCACTATATGTATGTAACAAATCTCTTTTACGAGTTTGTGAGGTTTTGAAAAGAACCAGGGAGAAACTCAACGTTTTCATTCATTCATTACTTTTACTGCAGTAGAGAAAATAAGAGTTTTTCTCCCTTCGATACAAAGTTTTAGCAGGACGATTTTGAGGTCGTCAGAAAATCCTTGCGCTGGATGTCTGCTTGGCAGAACTTGTCTAGGGTCAAGCCCGTCTGTGAGAGAACTTGCTGTTGTGAAGCCCGACAATCCCATTTTTTGTACTTGTCATCAGTGAGCAACAGTCGTTTTTGTGCGGACTAAGTGTGCCATGTACTTCACTTGAAGTCCCTGGACAAACTCCGATATAGGCCGTGTCTTGCAAATGTCATAGATGGCCTCATGACTTGATCACAGTTAGTTTGTTTTTCCAGAGCACACACATCCTAGTGTGTCACAGAAATTAGACTGGCCACTGATTACTTTTATGTAATGATAGCAAGGCCGAAGTCTGGGAATATGACTCAAAAATCATCTTTTGAACTTGAACTTAAAGTAGCACATGTATTACATGTACATTGTAAAGCTGTTGGTGTATTCGAGCAGCTCGCCCAGATCGACTCGGGTAAAGTCACACAGGTTAGCCATGAAAGCAGGGCTAATCGAACGCTCAAACGCGAGCCATCACGATCCTCATGTGACGTCTGTAGCCGTGGCCGTAGCCATTGACAAAACGCCCTTTTCGGACTGAGTCTTACCATTCCTTTCCACATGGCCTTACTTTGAGATTTACGCTTTTCCGTCAATTGCAAAAAGTAACAAAATCAGGCTGGAATTAGCAGCCTCTAAAGTTGCACTGAACTCAAATAAAATTCTTATGTTCAGACTTTAAATCAAGTTGATTTCAGGGTCCATCTTTATGGCTGTCCGGCTGCCTTATTTGTTCATGTCTAGGATTGAACAACGCATGCGTGTAACATATTTCCACCAGTGACTCCACTCCACGAGCAGGGTCTGTGGTGGCTGACCCCAGGGCTCGAAATATCCACTGGACCGTGGACCGTGTCTAGTGATTTCGGTGTCGGTCTAGTGCTGTGTGTGACTGCACTAGTCCGGCTGTCTAGTGTTTTTTTCTTGCACTATATAAACAAAATGACCCCCAAATATACTAGCACTTGAGGTCTGATTAAAAGCGTGCTTTGAGTTCATATTATGACTTGATTGATTAAAATTACCGGCCAAAAAACTGTCTGTGCCGTGCCAAAACGCAACAAAGCTGCCTCGGGCCAACGCGCCAGTCATGCCAGTTGCACGTATACAGTATGTATATGTACGTACACGTACAGAGCTGCTAGATGAAAACACGTGGGCCTGTACGTGCTATTGCAGCAGTGACTGGTTCTCGCTGCGCCGCGCACTGGCAAGATGGAAATGCGGTAAACAGTCAATGCAGTACAGTTGCATGTAGGCCGGACAGCGCGGAATTGACAACGTAAAATGCCAAGAAAACATCGATGGAGAAAGACAATCTTTGCAGGCTTATACTCACAGAACTTGATCTCTCTTGTCTGTGTATGTATTTCCCATGTTCATGAATTTATTTCGAGGAAATACTACTGGTACATGAAGTGAAACGATGCAGCGAGTTTCACCGAAATCAAATACTGATAAACGAAGCTCAATGCCGGCCCACTGCCGGTCCACAACACACAGTGCATCATCGCACGTTCGTACCAAGCAAAGTTCAGACATTGTTAGCCAGCTTCTCGTCGTAACTAGCATGTGCACATGGTATAAATGACCTGCATTTCCCATTATTTTTAAGATTATCGACGGCATATATTTTCATTAACACTTAAAGCAAGTTTTCGTCATTTTTGAGGCCCTTTTTGTGTAGCTTTTGTAGTGCATTGGAAATGGTTCAGGCTGAACATTTTCATATAATTTTAACGAATCTGAAAACAAATATTCAGTTGCTTTATCATGTTTATGTGCCGTTTATTAACTCCATTTTCCAAAAATAATTAAGTGATGAACCAACTGACAACTGTATTAAAAAAGAAAGCGTAAGCAGAATTCAAACCTATTATTAATCTCCATTTAGTTATTTTTTTTATATAAATTTTATCTTGTCTTACAGTTACAAAAATGAAAGAAGTTAAGCCACTTAAGCATACTATTTGCAAAAACTAATAATAATGCAGCCCCTTGAATAAATCCTGATATTCAAAACAAAACAAAAACAATGTTTAACGTCGTTTATCCATGGCTCTCCTTAATATCCATTTGCTCTCCTCAAAGATTTCCAGGGAACTAGCCAAGTGCATACACGAAACGGGCGACTCGTAAATACATGTAGCATTTTGTTGTCTTCCTGTCACATACATGTAGTGCAAAATGTTGGGTTTTTTTCTTATTTATGACACAGGTCTTGTAAAAATAGTTCAGGTCCAGTAAGATTTTTCGGTTACTAGACCTGCTGTCTAGTGCTTTTTTTCATGAAATTCGAGCCCTGGACCCGGGTGAGGCCTGAGAATGATATCAGAGCTAATTGAACGGCACAGGGCTATAACCCGAGTCGACCCGGGTGAGCTAATCAAATGCACCCAATAGTTATACTCCTTGTTGAAGCATTAAAAGTACTGGGGCGGTACAAGGAGTAACAGGCAGGGCACTTTGGGGTGGTACTTGGACTAATGGCTTAAGGTGGTATTGACTCATGCTGAGCCTGCCACGAACAATAAAAAATGTTTGCCAACGTTAGCCAAAAATTCTCATTTGGATACAACAAAAACAACTGCCAAAATTGACGTCTTTGGGAAACAACCTTGTTTGGAATTTCAAGTTAAAAACTATCAATTTTCTGGACATGATTTTAAAAAAAATGAAAAAATGGAAAAGTGCACAGCTCATACATATACATGTGATTGAATAGCAATGCACAACTTACTGGAATTAAAACTGTCCACAGCTCTCCGCCCATCTTGCAGTTAATTTGCATAGCAATCTTGGTAGCTACGGACATGACGGTCTGTTTCTTGTTGATAGTGCGACCCACAATGCACTGGCTGGGTACCGGTGCCTCTAGACAGCAGAACTTCTTGATGGCGTCGTAGCGATCCTTACGAATAGTTGGTAGGATACACACAACCTGGGTAACGGTGGAACAAAAAAGTAAACAAAATTCTGAATATTACTGGTAAAAGTGCTTATTAGGCTTTGTGGAAGTAAGGCAATTAGGCGACATGAGCATGCAAGTTCACTTCAAAAAACAGCTTCCAATGACATTTGATGGGAATACTAGCTTTGATCATGACCAAGTCTGTCTACTTGTTCCCGTAACAAGCGGCCGCTTCATATTAGCCTGATTTGCGTACCTGTTGTACTGTACATGTGAATTGCCACAACACTGCGCCGTGCACAGTAGCCTCAACGATCCCCTTGCTTATCTGCACGCTTAAGTACGCCCCACACACACATATCTAACTTTTCCCCAACAGTCGAGGCGAAAGACAGCCTTGACGCAAAGTATATGCTCACTATGATAAGTAGTTCAGGCTATGGTAAACAGTCTTCTCTCAGGGAACAAGTAGACAGACTTGGTCAAGGCTATGGGAGTACAGGCTTTCAAGTAAACATTGCAAAGGCAGCCTTTAATCACACTCACCATCTGTGTCTGGGGACTCAAGTTCTGTCGGATGGCACGAATGAAGCTTTCAGTGCGGTCATCACGTAACTCACATCTAAAGAACACCAAACAAATAATGAGAGAGAGAAAAAGGATAGCAATAAATTCTGCACTTTAAAGCCCTTCAAGATTGGCAAAACCAATTGAGCCAATCGAGTTGGCATCCACACTTCAAAATATTTTGAGGCAATCTTCTGTGGAGTACGGAAACACTTCAAATCCCTGCACAATGTTTTGGTGTCGTTAAGCTCATGGCAAGCAGGCAGATTCAGTCATGCTTCACTGCTCTCCACAGTGCAGTTTTTTGCAACTTGAGACTCAGACTCAGACTCGACCCAATTGCTTCCAAACTTCATGGACTCAGACTCGTTCCAATTGCTTCCAAACTTGGACTCAGACTCGACCCACTTGTTTCCAAACCTGGACTCAGTCTTGACCCACTTGTTTCCAAACCTGGACTCAGTCTTGACCCAACTGCTTCCAAACTTGGACTCAGACTCGACCCAACTGCTTCCAAACCTTGACTCAGACTCGACCCAATTGCTTCCAGCTTGGACTCCAGACTCGACACCATCACTTCCAAACTTGGACTCGGACTAACTGCTTCCAAATTTGGACTCAGACTTGACCCAATTGCTTCCAAACTTGGACTCAGACTCGACCCTATTGCTTCCAAATTTGGATTCAGACTCGACCCAACTGCCTCAACACCTGGAGTTGGACTCGACTCAAACAACCCAACTAACTATCTTGTAAGCAGTCTTACATTAAGGGTGGTCTGGTTTCCATTCCCAAACGTGGCGCCACGGTGTTGAAGGCGTTCAGGAATTCCATGGCGTTCTTGCTATCACGCGCTGTGTAGATCAGCAGCCAGTTGTGCAGGCCAATACAGCTCAGCAGATCCTTCCGCAGATCTCTGCTCCACTCTGCATTCTCACCCAAGGAAATCTCCTGTTGGTGTTTACAGGCATATAGGATCATTTTCTTTCCATGCATTTTGTTCAACATTCCAGAGAAGAATATCCAAAATTTAAGCTGTTGAAGTTTCGGCTGTGGATATTACACTTTGCGAGAAAAGAGTGAAAAACCATGCACAACCTTTTGATAATGAAACATTATTTTGTCTACAGATCTCTTTATTTTCCGAAAAATTAGTCAATTGACTGATCGTTGGATATCACCTACATTTCTTGATTTCTTCTAAATGACAGCAAGCCAGACAAAACAATTTTACAGATTGTTTAGTACCAGTACAATCTTTAATCCAAGTAAGCATCTTAATAATAATTCAGGTTACTTTTGAGACAGATGCAAATAATCCTCTATGCCTTTAAGAAGCGCTGACAACGATCATTTATAAGCAAACGAAACATAGTACTGATTTCACAAATCTTATTATTCCAATGCCTGTTCTTTTTCTTTTCAAATACTTTGAGGATTGTTATCAATTACCCAGAAAAGTTTCTAATGATTCAATGTCAGTATAAACCTTGCTCAAAGTGAAGAAAGGACTGGTATCAACTATCCTGAGAAATTATTCCAACTCAAATGCTAAGCTGAAACTTCAAAAGGTTAGTTTTTAGGCACCCTTCTTTAATATGAACACTTTTGTTGCTCCAAAAAAAAAAAGGAAATAGAAAGTATCCAACAAACTTTTCTAGCCGATTTCACCACAAATGTTTCGTGTTGTCAAATTCACTTCGCATTCACAAAAACTACATGTAACTTAAAAACTGGTCTTCAGCTTGACGTCCCAATCTCTTTGTCAGACTCACATTCTTTCCCTGGTGACCGGTGAGGATTTTCTCCCGATCCATGATGCGAGCGTTGATCCTGACTGGCTGAGCTTCAAAGCTCACCTGCCACTTTTGCAGGTAAGTACTCGCCTCTTGATTCCTGAAAGAAGGTTAAGAACACAGGTCACAAATCATTATTTTTCTGGGCCCGAATCAAATATTTTTGCGATTTTGGCATTCATTTTTGCCATTGACAAGCTATGTTTTCAATTACCAGCAAAGGTCCAGTCTATGCACTGAGTATACAGTGTTTATACATCTGTGAAGGGCAAAACCTAATATTAAAAGTCCACTCTGTAAAGCATACACATTATTATATTTCATGTCACCAGTATTGTGGTTGAGTCACTTCAGGGTCGAGTCCGAGTCGGAGTCTCAAGTCAATGGACCGATCCAGTAAGCACCGCCCCATTGTATTCTGACCAATCACAGCCGTGATTTATGTCCGACGTGCGTGCACAAAAGTCCGAAATGCGTGCACGCGTGTATGATGTGCGCGGCAGGAAAATGCAGTGTGGCATTGGAGAGGAGCACGTGTTAATTTGCCCACGTGCGCAGTGGGAGGGGCTTACTGGATCGGTCCATTGGGTCGTGGCTGAGTCCAAATCCAAGTCCAAGTGACGAGTCATTTGATTTTAGTTTGAGTCCGAGTAACATTTATATAAAATGGATGAAATATCTATGGATCAATGGATTTGAAGAAAGCGATTGGGTCAAGTAGACATGATCACCATGGAGTCCAACCCTCGAGTTGGGGGGCGGACTATAAACAGATGGATGATGGATGGATGTGAATCAGGATGGACTCACTTAAAGTGATATGTAATATATGAGATGTCGCAGGATATAGGGAGGGGTGCATTTAATGACAAACTGTCATCATTTACAACACCACCTGGAGTGAGGTGTGGTACATTTCATGTGCTTAACGTTCTTTAGTGTTACTGAAATGTTACTTCTGGGGGAAAAAAGAAATATGCTTAAATGGTTTGTTTTTGGTGTAAATAAATATATGATTCACTGCTCACGTGTCCTGAGTCATTAGTGTCAAATCAGAGTCATGATGGCCGAGTCTGAATCCAAGCCCAAGTCTTTTGCCTATGTGACTCGAGTCGAGTCAGAGTCAACAAAATTGCGACTTGAGACAGACTTGAATACGAGTCCTGGGCTCCAGTTCTACATCACTGGATGTCACTGAGTCAAAATAAATACACTCACACGCTGGGCAGGTTATTTTTGTGTAAAGTGCTGGCTTACTGTTAAAATGGCGCACAAAAGTTTTGCTGAATGTAGATTACCATCAATTGTTATTTAACAAAATTTTTCCGGATGTAAGGAAAAATAAACCTTACTGACCTGGGAAAGCTGCCGATGAAGTTGGTCAGCTCTTTCATGCGGACGTTGGGCGTGATGCGAGTGTACACAGACAGGTCCTTCATGACGTGGAAATCACTGCGCATAGCTTCGCTGAGCCCCGTCAGGGTACACAGCTCAGGGATCAGGTGGATGTGATCAATCATTCCCCGGCGCTGATCCTATTGCAATAAAAAAACACAAATAAATCTGCCTGTGATTATGGACTGGCTCCTGGTCCTTACTTTGTGGTTGACGGGCGAGTGTTGTGTGAAATTTGGACTCTATGAAATACAGATACATTAGTTGTATTACGCATGCCTAATAGTGAAGATAATTAGGACAGTGACAGATTTAATGTTCTATTCAACGAGGCGAAGCTGAGTTGAATGGAACACTCCATCTTTCAACGAATGAAAATATTCTCACAATAGCACGAATGCAAGATATTCATTATTTGTTTTGTATAACAACCAATTAGATCTTCGTCATTTGATTGGAGGATAAGACTTGAAGAACAAACAAAACTCACAAAAGTGCACCATATCCACTACTTTTTTCAGCTTGGTCAAGGCTAACAGAGGTTTAAAAGTCAAATCATTGACCATAATGAAAATCAACATTGTAATTTCTTAATCCAATGCAAAAAAAACCTCATCTTTGCAACTGCATCAACTTCAAAGGCAAGTTTTGTACTGCCTTTATGCATGATAATGGTTTAAATAGCGCAAAGATTGTAAAGCGTTAGGCCGCTGCGCGTCGTAGAGTGCGCGCGGCGTGCAATAGATCGAAAGGGATGGGACAAAAATGCAGGGTGAATGGAAACAAAAATGAATGGTTATGACATAGGCCGTGCAATGGTTTGTTTATTGAATGCCCCTTAACCTACAATCCTCCAATCAAATGACAAGGATTTACTTGGGTGTTATATAATGCCCTTTCAATAAGATCTGAAATAACTTACCCTTTTCTTTGGATTGCTGACCAGCAGTGGCTGTCCTAGATCACTGATATTTAGCCCGTACGCGTCCCGGTAGTACTGGGCGTAGGTTATTTTAGTGCCGTCCAACTTGTCGAATGTGTTCATGGGATCGATATTAAAGTCGATGTCGTCCACTCGGTAGGTCTTGTTGTTGTACCTGAATGACAGCCATGCAGAATTTATTTGGTTACTTTTTTATCCAACCCCAACCTCTCTCAGTCCACTGATCTTATCAACCAGGCATGCAACTGGGAAGTCACAAAAAAAGAGGAAATTGAAATCTTTCCAAGACTTTGAACAGTGTTTTTCTAGTGAAAAAAAGAGGAAATCAGCTGATCCGAAGAAAAGTTGCATGCCTGATCAACTGATCTCAACCTAACTGATCCCAACAACTGATCCAAACCCAACTGATCCAAACCAACTGATCCAAACCCAACTGATCTCAACCCAACTGATCCAAACCCAACTGATCCAAACCCAACTGATCCAAACCAACTGATCCAAACCCAACTGATCCAACCCAACTGATCCAAACCCAACTGATCCAAACCAACTGATCCAAACCCAACTAATCTAAACCAACTGATCCAAACCCAACTGATCCAAACCCAACTGATCCAAACCAACTGATCCAAACCCAACTGATCCAAACCCAACTGATCTCAACCCAACTGATCCAACCCAACTGATCCGAAACCCAACTGATCCAAACCCAACTGATCCAAACCAACTGATCCAAACCCAACTGATCCAAACCAACTGATCCAAACCCAACTGATCCAAACCAACTGATCCAAACCCAACTGATCCAAACCCAACTGATCCAAACCCAACTGATCCAAACCCAACTGATCCAAACCCAACTGATCCAAACCCAACTGATCCAAACCAACTAATCCAAACCCAACTGATCTCAACCCAACTGATCCAAACCCAACTGATCCAAACCCAACTGATCCAACCCAACTGATCCAAACCCAACTGATCCAAACCCAACTGATCCAAACCCAACTGATCCAACCCAACTGATCCAAACCCAACTGATCCAAACCCAACTGATCTCAACCCAACTGATCTCAACCCAACTGATCCAAACCCAACTGATCCAAACCAACTGATCCAAACCCAACTGATCCAAACCAACTGATCCAAACCCAACTGATCCAAACCCAACTGATCCAAACCCAACTGATCCAAACCCAACTGATCCAAACCCAACTGATCTCAACCCAACTGATCCAAACCCAACTGATCCAAACCAACTGATCTCAACTCAACTGATCTCAACCCAACTGATCCAAACCCAACTGATCCAAACCCAACTGATCCAAACCAACTGATCTCAACCCAACTGATCCAAACCAACTGATCCAAACCCAACTGATCCAAACCAACTGATCCAAATCCAACTGATCTCAACCCAACTGATCCAAACCCAACTGATCCAAACCCAACTGATCCAAACCAACTGATCCAAACCCAACTGATCCAAACCAACTGATCCAAACCCAACTGATCCAAACCAACTGATCCAAACCCAACTGATCCAAACCCAACTGATCCAAACTCAACTGATCTCAACCCAACTGATCTCAATTGACCGATCACAACCCAACTGATCTCAACCAAACTGCTCTTAACCCACCTGACCTTGACCTATTTGATCCAAACCCAACTTATCCAAACCCAACTGATCCAAACCAACTGATCTCAACCCAACTGATCCAAACCAACGGATCCAAACCCAACTGATCTCAACCAACTGATCCAAACCCAACTTCTCTCAACCCAACTGATCTCAACTCAACTGATCTCAACCCAACTGATCCAAACCCAACTGATCCAAACCCAACTGATCCAAACCAACTGATCTCAACCCAACTGATCCAAACCAACTGATCCAAACCCAACTGATCCAAACCCAACTGATCCAAACCCAAGTGATCTCAACCCAACTGATCTCAATTGACCGATCACAACCCAACTGATCCAAACCCAACTGATCCAAACCCAACTGATCCAAACCCAACTTCTCTCAACCCAACTGATCTCAACTCAACTGATCTCAACCCAACTGATCCCAACCCAACTGATCCAAACCCAACTGATCCAAACCAACTTCTCTCAACCCAACTGATCCAAACCAACTGATCCAAACCCAACCGATCCAAACCCAACTGATCCAAACTCAACTGATCTCAACCCAACTGATCTCAATTGACCGATCACAACCCAACTGATCTCAACCAAACTGCTCTTAACCCACCTGACCTTGACCTATTTGATCCAAACCCAACTTCTCTCAATCCACTGATCACAACCCAACTGATCTCAATCCACTAATATCCAATGCCGTAGCCAGGGTTCTCATCCTAGGGTGGTGGGGGGGGGGTACATGTGGGGTGGGTCTTGAGGTTACAAAGGTAGACAAGGTTTTTCCACTGGACACCCGCCCTCTGTACAACCAAATAGTGTGGGGGGGGGGGGGAGGAGTGACACTATCTTCCCATGGGGGGGGGGGGGGCGTTCAAAATGTATATCATGGCTACATTAGACAATAACTACCGCTATTCGCTTCTAAGGGACGTTTACAATAAACAGCCACTCGCAAAAAAAAAAGTTTTGCTTTTGAAAGTTTCACAGAAAAAAGGGACTTTATGTTCTTTCAGCTAATCGTGGTAACTCATATGGCTGTGCTTTCTCCGGATGCCAAATTTTCTGTGTTTTTTTTATGGGTGGGGGGGTGAGTGTCCCCCACACCCCTCTTTAGCCGTTGCTTATATCACCCAAAACTAATCTAAACCCAATCACCATCCATTCACTGATAATCTCAACCCAACTGATCCCAACCTAGGCCGACCCAATCCTACCAAACCAAATCAAGCCAAAGCCAATTCAACTTAACGGAACTAAACCGAAATGATCTAAAGTCAACCAGGTCATACTCAAACAAACAAAATTGAACTGAATCAATGCAAACCAAATCAAACACAACTGAGTTGATGCGAACTGAACCGAACCAAACCATTCCGATCTCAACCATACCAAAGTGATTAGAACGGAACCGAACAGAACCGAATACATCGGACTAAAAAAAAACAAACTCAAGTGAACTAAACTGATATACAAGGTGAGTCAAAAGAAAAAGAAACCAAATGTCGGGATCATTGTTTTAGTGAAGTTCTGCATGTAGCACTTTCAAAATCTAGGATATGAAAGCCCAATTCATATAAAGCTTTCTTTTGAGTACAAGAATCGTTCAAATCACTCATGCAATATTCAAGTTAGGGAAATTTAAACACAACCACTGTTTTAAAGTTCTGTCCATGGATCACAAAAAGGTAAGCGTTGTTTGTGATCCTTGTTTGTGATCCGTGGACAAAACTTTCAAGCGTTGGTTGTGTTTAAAAATCTGCAACTTGAAAAGTACGAGAGCAATTTGAATTATTCTTGTACTAAAAGAAAGCTTATGAATTGGGCTTTGATATCCTAGATTTAGAAAGTACTACATGCTGAACTTCATGAAAACAATAGTCCCAACATTTGGGTGTTTACTTTTTTTGACTCACCCTGTATGTACCAAACTTAACCCTATTGAACTGATGGATCTGAAATTGACCACACCTAACTAACTCAATCCAACCAAACAGACCTGATCTGAAACAAACTTAACCAAACAATGCTGTTTCCTCACTTGGTCAGGACAATTTCTCCTGCCAGTACTCTCTTGGCCACATCCCTCCAGCCTGCTCCCTTGGTCTGCTGAATCTCAGCCAGCATGTCCAAGACTGTCTCCGTCCTCAGGATCTTGTGAGAGACGTCCGCCATCAGGAGCACCTCCTGCTCATACTGCAAGATGGAGGTGATGAAACCGGGCAGGAGCTGGATCCTGAAGGGATGAGGGGAGAAATGACGGAGAGAAAGGAGCATCAAGGAAAGGGGAACAATCACCACAATAAAAAACAGTCTTAAACACTGTGTAAGCATAATTTAATTTGTTTCTGCCATTGTAAACTTTGATCTGCCATATTGTCGCTTTGCTCACGAAGTGACAAAAACCTTGAAAAGCGATAACTGTTCGATTTTGAGTTTTACTAGCCTTTTTATTATAGTTGTCTCAAGGAACAATTTGACCAAGTTTCAAAGCGAAAAATTGTTTACTTTCTTACTTATTGTAAACAAAATTTGACAAAAAGCCTGAAATCCGTTTTTTTGTTTTTACGAAGTGTAAAAAGTGTAAAATGTTTTCACGAAGTGACAGAAAGTCACCTCGTGGGCAGGGCCGGAGGAACTACACATTGGTCTTCACGCGTCAGGATGGGAGCATACACGTGCGCGCGAACGTTGTTGAAAAAGGACAGACGCGCGTGCGCTCAACTGTCGTATGACGCGTAAAAGTTGCAAGTTTGTTGCATCGACAAAAGTACAAATAAGTAAAGCCTCCGCGATTCATGTTCCCACGAAGTGACAAAAACTGTGTGCAAAGTAATGGGGAAAATATGGGACCCAAAGTATTGATGTTTTCACAAAGCGTAAACAAGTTTTATTAATGAATTACTGTTTAATTTAATTATTTATTTTTAACAAACAACTATGAATTAGCAAAGAGCAAATCATAAGCTATGGGACAATGCAAACATTTCCAAAATCTTTTACTGCGAAGTAGTCGAAAATGTCTTTTGAAAAAATAAATAACTTCAAATGCGATTGTTTCTGGATGAACTTTTGTCAATTTTTAAAGTTTTTGTCACTTCGTGAGCAAAGCGACAATATGTGACCTACTGCGGCAAAATGAGGAATGTCCCCCAAAACAATGTAATCAACTCCTGAAATCAATGTTGGTTTTTTTTTATTTTTGAAAAGCCAAGTTATCCAAGATTCACACTTTGCCTTTTTGTTGGGAACAAATATCCCCAAAAGTTGGAAACTGAAGAACGTTTTCCACTGCTGTTCGCAGCGCAATGTGCATTTCTTTCTTCAAAGCCGTTTTTCTCGAAATGAGGTTGGTAAAATTTGGTGGGACACTGATGAAGTTCCTGCGGCATATCTTGGGAGTACATTAAGCTACAGAAACAAATTTGGTATTAACATGATGTACGTAACTTGAAAAGTCAAAGGGGGGGGGGAGTTTATTCCTCATTATGATATGGCAGGTGACATATAGCAAGTCGATATAGGCCAACATGTGCAGTGTCAAATTTCCTCACTTTACTACCAAACCTGCAAAAGTGAAAGATGTTTTGCAAAATCCACACAAAAGGCTCTCATATTTAATGGCAATCCATATTTCTGCTTCATGGCTCTGTCTATTACTATATACAATCTCCGCTACTTCAAACAATTTTTAAAGAAACTCAAAGCCATGCTGACCTATGGCTACAGATATTTCACATCTACGTTCAACTTAAGACATGAGCTAAATGGTTTCACTTACTTGTGTTGCTGGATTTCCCTTTTGGCGTTGGGGTTGAAATAGTTCCGGCCAATCTGCTCAAAGCCAACCAATCCAAGGATCCTAAAACAGTGAATGTAAAAATGTGAAAAAATAATTGCGAGCACGTATTATGCTTCATTGAATTTCTTAAAAAAATATACTTCAAAATTGTGTCTTTGTTTTTAAGAGGCCATGAAATGAAATTAAACATTTTGTGCAAATAGCTTAGAAGGCATTGTAAAGGTGCATCTTTGTCACTGTTAACAACTTGTTGATAATTTTGAAAATATTGCATTATGTCCATAAAACTTAAATTGACCTGACAGCAAACTGATTACATTCCTACTTTTCCACCCAAACTCAACTTTTTTTCAAAGCCCATCAACTTTTTAATTTCTATACAGAGAGGCTTTAAAGATGACCAATTAAAATGTTTTGGAGATTTTTCAATCAAAGATTCGGGAAAAATGACCTGTTCTGTCAAAAGCAGACGCTTCTGGGCAGAGGTTGAAATTGAGATAGGGCCAAAAAATGCTGCGGGGGTAATTTTTATCGATTTTCAAATTTTTGCATATTTGTAATCCTGAACATGTCTAAAATATATTATAAAAGTTTGAAACCCGAATTTGAACTCTACATATACTATTTTTGATGATTTTGATAAGGTATATCAGTTAAAGAAATAACTGTTTTGTGACATTCGTGGCCATTTTCTCCGTTTTCTACTTTTCGACACAATGAACTTCAAAATAGCATAACTCTGCCCAGGAATGACCGGTTTCAAAAATCAAACCACCTATTAAAACGAAAAAGAACATATGTTAACAATATGTAGAAATATCATTTTCGACCTTATGCCCAGAAAAGTCTGATTTTGACAGAACAGGTCACAAATAGTGTGTCACTTATTGACTTGAAACTGAATGACTTGTGATTGATTTGTGTTGTAAAGGGACGACAGTGGTACGTACATTTAATATAAATCCTTACTAAATAACTCCATGTTGAAATCTCATCATGCTCATGTTTGAAAGGATTGATTCTACAAAAAAAAAATTCAAAAATTTAAGCACCGCGTCATACCTTAAATAATAACATATATTTTTCATGCCGACTTCCTATTTATCTGTGTCGAGTTTGAAAGCATTTGAACTTATAACATAGCATTTATGGCAAAAATACTATTTTTGACCAAAAATTGGCTAAATAATGAGCAAAAATGTTGTCATAACATTAATGTGCAATCTGGACCAATGTGAACAACCAGATTCAGCACTATCGAATTAGTAAAAGTGACTTTATTGCAAGTTGACACCAGGAAGGTAAGACGAACCTCAACTTCTAGACCTGATACAGATTTCGGCCCATGGCCTAATAGGGGGTAAGGGTTAATTTTAGCAATGATGAAAAAAAAAGCAAACATAATTGCGGAAGATGATGTTGTAAACCTGCATGCAGGTTGGTGAAGTAGGAGGCAGTGCATTCTTGAGAGCCACAGTAATGGTGATGATGTCATCAGAGTCACGGCGTTTGGTTTGAAACCTGGTCACCTAGAGTTTGCAAAACAAGGCAAAAATAAGTATAGAAAATATATGTACATCTCATGAAAACATCTTTATAACTTTGCATCTTGTGTTGAGATTGATCGTTTCCGAAAAATATGTGAAATGTATGTATGTAACTCGACAGTGTGAGTACAAAAAATGAAACCCAAATGTCAGGATTATTGTTTCAGTGAAGTTGTGCTTGTTGCACTTTCAAAATCTAGGGTATGAAAGGCAAATTAAGAAGCTTTCTTTTAGTATAAGAATCATTCAAATCGCTCATGTACATGTTACAGAATTTTAAACCCAACCACCGTTTTAAAGTTCTGTCCACGGATCACAAAAAAGTGTGCGTTCTTTCAGTAAAAACGAAAACAATTCACACACATCCCTATCTGATTTGTTTTCGTTTTACTAAAAGAACACTTACCTTTTTGTGATCCGTGGACAGAATGTTTAACGATGGTTGTTTTAAAAATTCTGTAACTTGAAAAGTACATGAGTAATTTGAATGATTCTTTTACTAAAAGAAAGCTTATGAATTGGGCTTTAATATGCTAGATTTTAAAGTGCTACATGCAGAACTTCACTGAAACAATAGTCCCGACATTTTGGTTTCGTTTTTTTTTTTACTACCCTGTAGTGAAAGCCCTGTCACTCTCAGATCCTCAGATCCTTAGTTTTGAGGAAGGTATACAGCCCAGCTAAAATCACATAACATGGGGCAGGAACAAAGAATGCAACTTTGATTTCCTATACAGCTGAGGATTTTAGAAGATAGAGGGAGGTTCCTAGAAATATGGCATTTATCTCATGTTAAGAATATTTCTTTTCGAAATCAGTGACATACTTTTGCCATGTAGCCTCAATCCTGCAAAATCTTTTATCTTTGCAGAGAGAATTTTGAATTTGGGAAGGTTAGGGTTAAAAACACATTTTACATCTACTCACCGGCTCATCAAGCCTTCGGAGCAGGAACAACATCATCCCATCAAAGGCCATGGGGGTGCCTAGGATCTCAGAGTGAGCCCGTAGCAGGGCATGACGTGCCCTAGGGTTGTCCACAACGGGGCTGAAGTCCACGCTGTACTGGTGCAGAAGCCACTGATCAGCAGCCTTCATGCGGAAACAGTTGGTCAAGACCTCCACTGGCTTTCCTTTCTTGCCTGGAAGATTATGAGAAAAATGCGTGTTTTTTAATGTACAATGGAGTTTGTACACGTGTTCTCACTCAATTGTGACAGAGAGCTTTGACTTCAAACTTAAATGCTGTTAAATCAAATTAGGTTTTGCCCTTCACCGATGTTTTTAAACACTGTATACTCAGTGTGTTACCTCCCAAGTGAAAGTTGGAAAAATCACTTGGGTGGGACTCGAACCGCATAAACTATTATCAGATGAAATTTTTAAAAATGTCGGTGAAGGGCAAAACCTAATTTGATTTATATCACCTCGACGCAAAATTCCATCTTATAATAGTTTAAGCAATACCCGCTGCTATGTACATCAGATTCGAACCGGCCAACCGATCCTGTTAGCTCGGTGGTCGAGTGGTAAGACATCTGCACTAGAAAGCAGGAGGTCGTGGGTTCGAGTCCCACCCAAGTGATTTTTCCAACTTTCACTTGGGAGGTAACACACTGAGTATACAGTGTTTAAAAACGTCGGTGAAGGGCAAAACCTAATTTGATTTATATCACCCCGACGCAAAATTCCATCTTATAATTAAATGCTGTTGTTGCTGTGAGGTAGGTGCCTGTGCAAAGGCAATGCTGGATACTGAATCATTCTCTTGTCCCAGACGCTGATTTAGGGCGCAATTTAAAACATGACTAGGCACAAAATTGGGGACCCCCTTGTCCTCTATTGTCCCTTATTGAATGCAGAAACAAACTTACCTACCCACCAACATAGTGAGCTAATTAGGCCCAAGGCGTATTTTCATGGCGCCGTGGGAAAAACTGCACTAATGACAAATCGTCACCGACACCACGAAGTAACACTCTACCGTGTTAAAGCATATTTTTTTTCGATTTTCAGTTTTTTGGATTTTTAAACATTATTCATCAAGGCCTACCATTGCACGAAGTTTCAAAGCTTCAAGAGCTTTACTTTAATAATTACGCTAAGTATCCATGGCAACTTTTGCGCAAAAGTGACAATTTTCGTTTTCACGAAGTAACACTCAAGTTCTATTTTCCATTGCAATGCATGGCGCGCACTCTGCTCATAAGTGAGCAAAAACGTTTTCACGAAGTAACACTCTTCTTGTAACAAGTTGTATGAGCGCGCGCGCGCTGACCTGAAGTTGCACTTTTCTCGTGTTAAATACATTGAAGAGTGTTACTTCGTGAAAACGAAAATTTACAGTTTCGCAGCTTTTTCGGTTTCACGAACTAACACTCATCTTTTTTCTCTTATTTCTTGTTTATTTAATACACAAACGAGTGAAAAACAGCAGATTTAATAAATTCAATTCATCAAGTGTCCACAACGAGAAACCCAACTGAAAATACTCTGTCGTTTTGACGCAAACTGTTGTTTTAGAAGGCGTTCAACTTTAGTTGCCGTTTTCTCCAATTGCTAGTTTTTACTGGTATGTAGATGGGTGTTACTTCGTGGTGTCGGTGACGAAATGATCTACCCTACCTTTAAAGACAGCTTTTAGATGAGAAAATGGAATATTTATTGGCACATCAATCAGGGATTACAGGGCACCAGACCTACCTCTCTTATCAATGGGTCTGGCTGCTTTTTGTTCTCCGTAGCGGAGCTCTGTCTGTCTGCCGCGGCCACTGACTCCCCCTCCCTCAGCACCCTGGGCCCCGCCCACGCTCAACGCTGCCATCTGAGCTGTAGGGGGCGCTTCAGCTGGCATTGGTCTCAGGGCATGAGGATGGTAACTCTCGGCCATGGCCGCTCTTTGCTCCATGCTTATAGCAGCTGTGTAACAAAGGAAGTAGTTTAAACAGTGTGAGTATAAACCAGTTGGCACAAGTCAGATTTCACCCGACCCCTTTAATTGTCCCCTGTGCAGTCATGCATGAAAACTAATCCGGTGAAAATGTCACCAAAAGAGGCAGGAAGAGTTACTCTAAAAACTACATATAAAGATATCTTATCTATATTCCTACAGAATGAAACTATGGCCAATTTTAAAAGTGTATAGTTTTTTTTACTCACACTGTATCTATAGGGTCAATCTATAAATTTGGGGTCCACTTTTTTCCTGTCCCTGTAACATCTGACATCTTGATTTGATAATTTAGATACACTCCTAAATGCAGTCATCCTCTTCGAGTGATTATGAATAGCAAACCACTTACCCAACAAATACAAATTTATGGAAAATAAAGCACCAAGGGTAGGACAAAAGTGTCACACTCTGAACCCTAAACTTATAGAATGATCAAAGAATTCATGTCTTGCAACATCATATTAGAGCATGTACATGTATATGTAAATTTGTTCGAGTTTTTTTGTGCCAAGTTTCACCCCCCAAAAATAGATTTTGTTTTTAAATTGTAATTTTTCTAGTTATACAAAAGATAATCACTTTTGTATGAAACATTGCGCAAAAAAGTTCCATCCATGCTTATTAGCCCTCCTGCTATCTGAACAGTCACAGACAGTCAAACAAATCAATCCTCCTCCCTGCCATGCCTTTTACACAGGCTAGTCACCAACAGTTAGATCATATTTCAAGCAAGCACTGTGACTAGCCAAATTCAGTCAACCGACAAAAGCAGGCAAGTGGCTGGCACAGCTGGCTTATCAATCACCTACAGTCAAAGCATAGCTGAATCAAGTAATCAGTCACAGCCAGTCAATCCTGCTTCATGTAGACAGGCAGCCTGTAACTGTTGAAAACAGTTACTTGGTTGGCTTTGACTGAAAGGACAACTTGTTTCAGGTTGTATGTTTGCACACTTGCTGCTTGCATAGGAGGGTTAATTAGTTTACAACTCTCAGATTGTTTGCGGCTGACAATAATTCAGGCATGTATTTCATACATTATGGGCACAAAACAACCCAAAATAAAAGCATATTTTTTCAGAGAAAATGAATAAAATGAAAATGCATAAAACTGCTGCAAACTGCTTTGACTGGATTGACCCGAAATATAAAAAATGTAAAAATGTAAGCAGCCTGACATTTCGAACTTAACAAGTTCTGGCTTCATATTTTCAGAGGGTTGAAAGTGTCTACAATAGACCAAAAAAGAGGAGGTTTTCCATCTTAATATTCAATGCAAAAATGAAAACACTTACAAAATGAAAGTGTAACTTCATGAAATTGTTGTTTATTTGAAAAATTGAAAATTGTTAGAAGAAAAAAATCAAATAATGTTGAAGAGCATGGATGGAGCAACCTTACGTGTAACTCTCAGCCTGAAAAATGTCTGTCAATAGATACCCACCTCCTGATCCAGGGACCTGGGAAGCCCCACCCCTGGTTCTGCCCCTCCCTGGGGCAGGCATGGCTTCAGCATCACCACTAGGCATGGGTGTGGCAGGCACTGCCTCCCCAGGCCGCCGGGGCAGGCCCTGCTGCTGCCCTGCAGAGGCCCGCCCACGACCGCGGCCTCCCCCCCGACCACGGGCACGCCCGCTGCCAACGCCTTGCTGACTGTCAGCCATGTTGGGTGTTTCCAAACTTCTTTGCTCTGGGGAGGAACAACAGCTCATGTGGTGATGAACAGAGGTTTCATCAATTATGGATGGTAAAACAGTGAAATGGCAACACCAATGAACAGTTACAAGCATTTGTTTAATGGGACACAAAGTCCTGAAGTTTATACTTTAGATTGCTTACTTATCCTATTTTAACAGTCTAGTTGAAAGAAAACTAACCAAATGTCTTACTAAGAAATGGTACCCCCAATAAGAGGTTTTTTGCGTATTAAGAAAGAGAATGAAATGCTCCTTACCACCAATCAGATATTGTGTTGACAAGTTATGACAATTTAAAGTTCACTCTCATAAACGTGTCAAATAAAGTAAAGCACTGAGAAAAAGGCATTTAAAGTTTCAAGTTTGTATTTGTGAAAATGAAAGATGCCAATTATTTTTTTTCCATGAAAACACTTGCACTCCACAACTTGTAAGGTATTTCTATAAAATATATGTAGTAGACATATCAAAGATTACAAATATAAATAAATCTGAAAATCCCCCCTCCCCAAAAAAAACCCACTCCCATTCAGTTTTTTGGTGGCATTTTTTCCCCGCCACGGCCCGTGTCCAGTTCCGTTGCATTTTGCCAGAATGCACATTCTCTCAATACTCAATGAGCATGTTCTTAACAATGCTCAAGTCAACTTACCTTTTTACAGATGATTTTCTTTGTTGCTTGGATCACAAAGAAGCTGGATGTTGTCCACCATTTCTATCTGCAAGAACTTTTTCCAGGATACAGTAGGCCCCTCAGCTGGATACATCCAGACAATTAACTGTGGGAAAGATGAGAATATGAACTGTCAGGAAATTGACAACTAACAAGTACAAAGAAACACCAATTTTTCACTTAAGTACTAATTTTAAATTAAAATTACTACATGTACTTACATGTAGGTGGAAACTTGGTGTTCTTTGTACATATTAGTTGTCAATTTCCTGACAGGTGAGTTACCACTGAGTTTACTAGTCACAAGCAAACTCAATGGTAACTCATCGCACATAGGTTTAAAAATTAAAATTGAACATTCTCCAAAAAGGCACACAAGGGACTGTTGGACTCTGATTATTGGTGGTATGCCTCAGTTTACTAGTGCAGTACTCATCCTAACAGATTCCAACAAACCCTGGTGTTGGAGTTTGGCTGGATGGGTATTGTTAGGGTTAAAGTAATCTTACTGTACCGATGTAAAGTACCAACAATTAGGTTCTGTATTAAAAAGGCCTAATCGTCTCTGGCAGGTAGTGTGGAATCCGGTGACCAGATAGTTTTCACAAGCCTGACTTGCCCAAGCCTTGCACCACTGCAGAAAATGGCTGCCGCCAGATTTGTCTATAGCGCTGGCCCTTACCCAGTATTATGTGGGTACTTCCAAGTCACTGAAGTGAATCGCTTTATGCCCTATACAGCCAGCTAATATCCAGAATCAGACAATGGAGAAAAAAAAATGGGCATCAAGAAGCCACATCTGGTCACATAGAAAACCACTCACTCTCAACAATATTGAGGAACAGGACGGGTCCATTCAAACTGTTTCTTAAAGTGGTCGTTCCTGATAGTGATTGTGCATTATTATAGAATTTACTATTTCGGGAGCCAAAGAGGATGTGTGTTATAGCCAACTGTTTGTTATAGCAGCGTTCATTATAGTGGTGGTTCACTGTATGGGGATGCCTTCCCTCCAACAGTTGAAGTTAAAGACCCCCCCCCCACATTATACCCGACTTACAATGTAATAGGATCCCAAATCTTAAGACAAACTGCTAATGGAGAACCAGGATCTCATCTCTGAGGCTTTTGTACTTTGATACTGTGAGATGACTCAAGGTTTTAGGCAGAACAAGACCCTGACTGGTAACATTCTCGTCAGTTTAAGCACAAATACAGAAATAAATTAAGGCCTGGTAAACATTACATCCTACATTTGGATAAAAAATAAGGGTAATGAGCTGGTAAAATATATATTTTCAGCTCCAAGTTTCATAAGCCAGAAAAAAAATAGGTGGGATGATGGCCATGCAACTCATTAATTTTTTTTTTTCTTTCTCTCAAAATTAAGAATTTTCTTTCTTTATCGTTTTAAAATCAAATCCTACAATACATGTAATTGCAGAATATTTCATCTTTGCTATCTGATTCGTGGCTCTGACGGATTTTTTTATGGAAATAAAGTCCAAAATTGCAATAGGTCTGATTCCCGTCTCCTGAATACAAAGTCACAATGACAATGTAAGCATTTCTAAACGGTGGAACCAGACAAAGATTTGTCATGGTAACAATTTGAAAGTCCAAAACAACACTCACTGTGCATGTTCAGCGTAATGCTGGTACAACATGCGCACGTAATGTGAAGTGGGCTGAAGATGGCGATGGGGCATAGTGGAAATGGGCAAAAGGCGAAGGGACAAGGGGCGAAGTGGAAATGGTAGGGAGGCCAGCGAAACGACCCTTCAGAAATTTATATCTAGAACTGAATAAAAAATACCTATTTTCAATCAACCTTTTTTCCCACTTTTGTGCATCAAATTCAACATTTGTGTGGTTAAATCTTGCTTACTTGGAGTTCAGGGTCGACTTGAAACCTTGTACAAGAAAAAAAACACTGGTCATTCTGATGTGCGGTTCGGTGAATTTGGCCAAGCATAGAGGGGTGCAATTGTTTCGTTTTCGAAGTCAACAAAAAATAACATTTTTTGTAACAATTATTTAATTACAAAATGCATGCGTAAGGAGTCGATGAAACGTATATGAAACAGTATTTTCTCGGACACTTAGACTTTCAGGAGGACATAATTTTTTGTTAACAAATGATGGCGCATTGGTGCGGCACAGCCGATTTATATGCCTACCTGTATTTAGTCTGGCAGGCGGAAACTACGATTATGTGTACGCACGTATGTTCTGTGTTGCCGTGTTGTCCGAAGCGTGATTTGAACTTAATAAATTTGGGGTGATCGTATAGATACTGGCCCAGTTCCCTATAACAGAACAAAATCCACATTTAACTTATTTGACTTACCAAACTAGTTGGCGACTTTATGAACTTGCAGGCATATGTCACAGATAGAGGGCAGGGTTTTGAATTTTTGAGGAAATTTGAGGATAAAATGACGAAAAATTCAACACGAAAATATAGATGGCTATCACCGCAATGCACTGTGAAAGCGCAAGGCGCGCTGACTTGCACAGTACCAACTGTAAACATGGTAAATTCCGTACGAAAATCGTAACTTCTACCCCAGGAAACTGTTGAAGATTACAAAAAAAGGTGTCACTAGAATTGGGAAAAGTCTTCTTCAGGTTGAAAAGGTCATTTTTGAATAATAAAAAACACCCTTGACTCTAATTTGATCGAAACTAAAGAGGGACCCGTAACGACAGGATATCGCGGTAGTTTGCCCATGTCTGATGGCGTGCAGTCTGGCACTGTCTGGTCGCAACACGGTGTGGGCCTGGACATAGCTCGGACATCGTGCGATTTTCCAGAAGAAAATCATAACTTTTTTATAATGAGATAAAAAACTGATTTAAAAATCAACTTATTATAATAAGGATTCTTAGCTGGAGTTACCCAGCCCTAAATGTTATCATTGGGTTGTCATTTAGGGCTGGAGGAAGTTTTTCAGCGTTGGCAGGTCCCAAAATTTTTTTCGAAAATGTGCACTTTTGTCCCTGTTACACACTAATTTCAACTGGAACTCACCCAAACCTAGCCTGGAATAACCATTACACAGGTCCTTGAAGTAAAAAACGATCCACGATGAAGATTCAGCCTACAATTGCAGTGAAAAAAGGAGGCAGAAGAGACAACCGTGCGGTCATGCTGAGGACCATGGTGGGACCTGCCAACGCTGCTGGTTTAAGTGAAAAACTTCCTCCAGCCCTAAATGACAACCCAATGATAAAATTTAGGGCTGGGTAACTCCAGCTAAACAATTCTAATGATATTAAAAATTTTGAAGTTTGGAATTTTTTTTTAGAGTTAAAAATATTTGTAGTGTCTATCGTTACGACAGCTGTAATGCAATTTTTAAATACTATCGTTACGGCATGTTAACGTATATCAGATTAACAGAACACTTCGGAAGCTCAATAGATACAGACGCTTACTCCTAGAACTATGAGCGGAGCCTCATAGACACAGAACCCCGCAAAATTGTTTGCAGCACAAAACACCAATTAAGCACAAAAACGTCCATCAAAACAGAGACATTTCCCACAGAACCGCTGCACAGATTGCCCCTAAACTCCTTACTACACCTCATGACATATAATACTCATGTATATGCCCTTTCCGCACTGAGCCATCCTGACACTTAAAACATGCACACGTTGTGATCGATCGATGATTTTCGGTTCGCTCGGAGCGCGCCGCAGGGGGTACGGTACTTGCACTTGCACTTGTACGCATGCGCATATAATGATTTCGCTTGTACTGAAACCCCCGCGGCGCTCCGAGCAAACAGAAAATCATCGATCGATGATCATAATGTGTGCACATTTCAAGTGTCAGGTTGGCTCAGTGCGGAAAGGGCATATTTTTCATAATTTTGGCCCAAAAAAACTACAGCATCCAGCGATGATTGTTCTGCGCACATTACGTGAGTATGTCATGACTTGAGGTATAGTACGGAGTTTAGGGGCAAACTGTGCAGCGGTTCTGTGGGAAATTCTGCATTCAATAGGGGACGATGAACAATAGAGGACAATAGGGTCCCCAATTCCCGAGAGGTTCCCTATTTGGATTCGGGTACAAAACATATAGGAGGTTGTCCTAAAAAGTTAGGACAAACAAAAGAGGGACAATATAGGTCCCCGGTTGCAGGCAAATTCACACTTGTGTGCGTGTACATACACTGGCTTGTGGGGTACCGGAACAATGGGAGGTACCCCACAAGGAATGCCCACCGACTTGCGGGGTACCGGTTTGGTACCCCACAAGTTTTTCAAGAAATAGATATATGGATTGTACTAAAAAACTAGGAATTTCCAAGGTGGGTTGATCCGTCGCAAATGGAAGAGTTTTAGAAAAGGGATATTAATTTCATCCCAGGACATTAACTCTGGTTGAAATAAGAGCATTTTGACATTAGTGTGCGACGTTGCAAAATTTTAGTACATGAGAATAAAGGAAGTACCCTACTTCTATGCCTATGTAAGCGTGTGTGAGTAGGTGTGGGTTTCGATCTGACCTTCAACCATTATTCTTAAGTGTCGCATCCCGTGCAACCTCCGAGATTAAAATTTTGGGGTTGGGTTTCTTTAACAGGTACCCAGGTACCCATGTTTTTTTCAGTCGGGTACCTGATTCCCAAAATAGCACACCCTACTTTTCAGCCACAGTTCAAGTTCATAGTAGATTGTGTCATACCTTTGATGACATCAAAGCTACATCAAGCTCCTGGTGCCTTCCGCCGTCATAGTTTAGGCTGCTGTGGTTTAGCTTCACGAGATGGTAATCTCTCTCCATAAGCCCAGCCCAAGACTTCTCCACCTAAGATACAATCAAATGGATAGACAATGTACAACTTCTGTCAGCATGGTTTTAATGAAATCGCTGTGGTAAGAGGGGAGGTACGGTACTTTTTGACCTGTGCACCTACTTTGATAGAGAGTGTTTCCAAAATGCTATATCCGTTTAAAAAATGTGAAAAAACTGCACGGTTATGACAAATTTATACACGTATATACATGTATAACAGCCATAATTTCTAAACTATATTTTTCATATATTCTTGAATTAACCCTCCTGCTATCTGAACAGTCACAGACAGTCAAAAACTAAATCCTCTTCCCCTTCCAAGCCTTTTATACAGTCAGATCATAATCATTTCAAGCAAGCACAGTGAGTAGTCATATATTCACTCAACAGACAAAAGACAAGCAGTAGGCACAGCTGGCTTATCAATCACCTACAGTCAAGGCACAGCTGTATCAAGTTACATAAACAGTCTCAGCCAGTCAATCCTGCTTTATGTAGTCTGGGAATTTTTAACTGTTGAGAACAGTCACTTGATTGATTTTGACTGAAAGGAACACTTGGCACAGAATGTATGAGGGTTTCACAACTGGCTTTAGGCAGCCAGGAGAGGGCGGGATTCCAAGAGGAGATGAAAAAGCATTTGCAGCTTTTTTGGAAAACAAAATTCTTCATATATGTTTGAAATCCTGACTGAAGAAAAATGTCTTTAATTGCAAAAAAGTACATGTATAAAGTGACTATTGTTAAGCACATTAAAAACAGCTCTTGTGAAAATTGGAGTCTATTTTTGAGGGAGGGGGGGGGGTTTCCTCTTCTGTCCCAAACTTTTGTGTGAATTGATGGATTTTGTAATAGGTAAAAAATAATATTCATTGAAGGGCTCGACAAAAAAAGGCTAAACCCAACTTGTACCTGTTTCTGAGTGACCTCTGGCTCCCAGGAGGTGCAGAAGACGACATTGGAATGATCCACACGTTCCTGGTTACTGAGCTGGGATTCTATGCGCTGTCTGGCCTTCTCCTCTGGTAGACGATCCCTGTCTAGAACACGATTCAAGGCCTGGCAAAAAAACAAAATTGAAAGAAGATGAAAAAGAATAAACTACAAGGACCATGTCACCAAAGTAAAAATGCAGAAACAAATCTTACTCTAGTTATAATTTACACATGTTAAGCTGAGTATCACATAATGAGAATGGAGTGTAATTTCAGAGTGACTGAGAAGTGGACATGACTGTTTATATTGTAGTGAATGATTCATGTGCATTTTTTAAAATTTTGCACTAAATGTGGGCTAGTCCAATAATAACACTGTGTGCAAAGATGCTCAAAGGGGCGTGGTCTTGTCATAATGAATGAGGTGTGACCTATCTCATCCTTTTGAATAATGCATGACCACAACTTATAGTAGAGCTAATCCACCCAAACTTCACTCATCAATGGAAGGCGTGACTGTCCTCATCCTTGCGAATTATGCATGACCACAGCTCATAGCAGAACCCAGCCCATCCATCTTCAATCTCCTAATTAGGGGTGTGACTCACCTCATCCTTATGAATAATGCATGACTAGACCTCATGGCAGAATCCGTCCCAGCTTCAATCACCCAATGAGAGGCGTGACTCACCTCACCCTTATGAATAATGCATGACCACACCTCATGCATAACCCATCCCACCTAGCTTTAATCACCCAATGAGAGGCGTGGCTCACCTCATCCTTATGAATAATGCATGACCATGCACACCTCATGGCAGAACTCATCTTACCCAGCTTCAATCTCCCAATGAGAGGTGTGACTCACCTCATCCTTATGAATAATGCATAACCACACCTCATGCCATAACCCATCCCACCCAGCTTCAATCACCCAATGGGAAAATAAAGTAGCTCACCTCATCCTTATGAATAATGCATGACCCAAAGAGCTATATTAAATTACTAGAGCACTAACTCATCGTTCTGCACGCGGAGACGTGATGGCAAAAAAGCATCTGCAGTGAATACTCATTTGCTGATCGTGCATTTCGGTTTTGGGCGTATTGGCTTCGATAACGCACCAATATGGAAAACAAACGCAGATATGCAAATAGCCGTACAAAAGCCGTACAAAATTTCTAGGTTTCCATAGCTTTGTGCACAAACATGGATGCGCCCAGCAGGCATTACTTTGTACACGAAGCTAGCGCTCTAGTAATTTAATATAGCTCTATGGCATGACCACACCTCATGGCAGTACCCATCCCACACAGCTTTGATCTATCAATGGGAGGCGTGACTCACCTCATCCTTATGAATAATGCATGACCACACCTCATGGCAGTACCCATCCCACACAGCTTTGATCTCTCAATGGGAGGCGTGACTCACCTCATCCTTATGAATAATGCATGACCACACCTCATAGCACAACCCGTCCCACCCCGCTTCAATCAGCACGGCTGCATCCAGCACACACACCAGGCATCCTCCATCACCCAGGACCCTCAATCTCCGGCCAGACGATCTGGTTCAGCCGGTCCAGATGGGATCGGTCTTGGAAGACTTTAGCGCCGAGGGCATGCCTGTTGATGCTGCCATCAGTGCCAACAACATCTGCAGAACAAATACGTTTTACACCCTTCACAGTCGATGATTTCAAAATAATCAAAATCACTGACAAATTTTCCCGCCGGTCCCAGAATTTTGTTGACGGTCTCAGACAGGTCCAGCCTATAGTCCTTGTTATACCGCCCAGATTCACCGACTGACAGTCACCTTTGAATTAGCCTGGCTATTTATCTCACTGACTGACTTACACCAGTCTAGGAGCAGCTTTACGAGGCTTGTCTATTCATGTAAATCATGTTTCATCTACAGTGTAATTCATCGAACAAGATTGGAAGCCATTTTCTAGTGGTGCCATGCCCGCGCGCACGAAGCACACTTTCTTTAAGACGAGACGCGTGTGCATTGGTAGCCCTATTGGTCCAAGGACCCCCGAGTGCGTGCATACTACCTGAGCGCGACTTGCACGAGCCTGGTGCTACCGCTGTGCCACCTCAGAAAATGACTGTCGTTGCATTAGTGGATACCAGATGTCCATTAGTCTGACACAGCTCATTACTAGTAACTTCATGATACATGTGTTGGCAGTAAGTCAAGTCTCCATGCGAGTGGTGACAGTGGATCTCTCATTTCCATCACGTAATACCACTACAGCTTATTCTACAAACTTTTCAGCCATTTTCAATCCAATGAACGGGAGGTTTGCGGTAACACCATGTGAATGATAGCTCTTTGGAGTTGCATGGTTTTGAAAGAAACCAGTTAACTGCAGTTGTTTTAACTTGACCTTTTGAACAGTATGCTCTGTTCGTCATCAATCTCCTGTTGACAAACAGAGCACACTATTCGAAACGTCGAGTTAAACCAACTGGTTCTTAAGTACGATTTGAGGCTTTGCATGGTGGAGACACTAATGAATGAAAGGTTTGCGGAAACACCATGAGGGAATAATTTTTTCAAACTTTCAAACCAACTGGTTCTTCTCAGAACCACAACAACATTACAAAGAGATATCATTCACATGGTGTTACCGCAAACCTCCCATTCGTTGTTCATGTCCACCATGCAAACCTTCAAATCTCATTTTCAATCCAACGACGAAAAGAATATGTTTTCCGCTCTGTGAATGTTGTCCACTCAGCTTTACTAGACTTGCCTTATCTTGTTGAAAAATACTTTGGAGTTTTTTTCCAGCACCCACCTTGTCCCAACTCAGTCAGCACTCTCCTGAATCCCTGCGTGCCTGGTAGGTAGGCCTTGTGCCCCAGCTTATCACAGTCAATCACTGCAGCACCGAGCCCCTCCAGCCGTCTACATACTGAAGACTTCCCGCTGGCTATGCCGCCGGTCAGACCAATCACGTATGGGGTGCCAGGTAGATCTTTATTCTAAGGGGAAATTTTATAAAAGTTGACAACCATTTCAACCATTTTCGAAGTTTTTTGTTCAAACTTGATTGAGTCCGCATTCCATTCAGCCCTGCATACTGCACATGTGGGCACTGTGCATAAATACCAAATTTCATTGTAACAAAACCCAATAAAAATTAGCACTCTATCTCCTTTGTTCAATTCCTCAAGCCATTTAAAATATTAGGTTTTTACATTTGTTTAACCATTTTATAACTTTTTGTAATTATGCATATCTTTTTCAGAATACGAGTTTATAAAGCAGTTTTGTAACGTCATAGGTTGTATTCTCATAAATGCAATTGAAGCTTCTCCATACTATTTTTTTCAACTCAATTAATAAGTTCTTAAGGTTTTTATGTTTGTGGATACATCTGTAAATCAGTGTTATGCTGCAAAATGTGGATTTTTAATTAATAAACCACATGAGTTTAATTTGAACTGAGTAAAATGTTTCTTTGTGGTGATAAACATGCCTATTCCTTGATTAACAGAGCGAAGCACTTTACAAAAAGGTCCAACCTTTGGCCTAAAAACTTACTCCGTGGGTTGCTTGAGCAGTGTTCCCAGGAGTCCAATCCTTTGTGTTGAGGAACTTATCTTGGCTTCTTCATGTGCAGCATGATTGTTGTCCTCTACCAGAGATATCTCATGTACGTCTAGTACACACAGACCCTGAATGCAAGATTAAAAAAAAAGAATTTTTAAAGCCTGACAATAATACTCTCAAATCTTGAAATACGTAGTCAAAATATTTTCTTCAAATTTGTTCCTTTTTGTGGGGATGGGGGTGAAAGGGGTGCATTTTAATCTCTTAAAAATTTTTATTTTGGTATTGCTACAATAATTTTAAGGTAGAGTATGTCATTTGTCATTCAAGCATTTTTTTCATTTAAAGCAACAAAAGTGCCCAAAATCTAATTAAGGGTGCTTAATAACTAACCTGATTAAATTTTAGCTCAGTGAATTGCACCCGAAATCAGCATCCGGGACACGTTCTCATTCAGCCGATTGCAGCTACATGATGTCACGTACTGAACCGAAGCATTACAGCAGAAAACTATTGACAGCATCTCCACCTTTCTTGGTCTCCTCACTGACCACAATGCACCTCATGTCTGGATCCACCACGCTGGGGCCGTAAGGATCCGTGATGGGCACGATGGAGTCTGACTGTAAGATGCGTGGTTTGATATCGTGGATGAAGTCACGGACAGACGCGATGCGCGCATCCATTGGCTGGATCAACTCTGGTAGTGTTTTCCCTGCAATCAGATGAGGGGGATATATTCAGGTGTTGTATTAATATAAAATACTGAACACTTATACATTTATGACCTACTCTCAGCCAATGAAGAGAAAAAAAATGTAATAAAGGTTGTTTTATACTTGATTTGATGCGTTCTTACGTTGCAGCATGGATATGACTGTCACACCAACTGTAATCTTCTCTTCTGCTCTGATAGCCGACTCACTCAGCAGGATTTTATGTCCAGTGTGGATGCGATCGAACGTTCCACCTAGAACCGTCGCTTCCGTAATTCTTAACCGGCAAACAGTCTATTTCGCTAGCATCAGTATCCACTGGTGCAGAACAGTTGACATTCAACCAGACAGACTCTGGTATGATTTCCACAACAGGATTTGTTGGGAATAAAAACCACGACTTGAGTAACGCTTGGAGTTTGTTTGGAGAGGAGCAGTCAGTCAGTACCAGACCGACTTATCCTTTGAGAATTTTAGTGGGAGGCAAGGTGCCAGACCGGTTACTTATATTGTTTACGAGTACTCTGACATCTTGCCCTTGTAGCTGAGCTGCGCCGACTTGGCGTAGATTGCAGTGATGGTTGCGCAGACATCTTGCGTAACGGGAATCGGTCTCTGTTTGTACGGTTCCAGTTCGTGGTCAAGGCCGGGATGCAGCTGTACGTAGAGTGTTTCCAATATGCAGCTGGCAGCATGGCACAGTATCGGACTGATTCATTTGATGAGTTGGTTTATCGGCGAGGTTAAGATGAGAAGCCCCGTTTTGCAGCTGGGGAGCATTTTGGTTCACTGGAAAGCACAGCTCAAACCTGCACTGAATAAAAATGGAATGAAAAAAAAAAATCAGATATTCAAATGTTGTTAACCATGGAGGAATAGCTCTCTTTGAATCACTTGCTCAACTGAAAACAAGAAAAGTAGTTTAGAATTTTTCTTCTGGGGTTCCGTTTTACAAAGGCTGAATTGTGAGTACCATTGTCCATTGGAGGGGGATAAAAATACAGACCTGTCAGGGGTGGATCCAGGAATTTTTGCAGGGGGGGTCAGGCCCTTCAGATTTTTTTATCAGCAAATAGTGCTGAAATGTACACAGGTTTTTTTTTCTTGGGACATTCTGGGGGCTGGTACCATTCTTCCATTTTCACAATAGGGGAGCTGTTCAAAACCGACGATCAGGCACACTATATCACACAATAGTGTATATACCCCCTTAACCCCCCCCCCCTTAGTCAGGATAAAATTCACACAAGACTCATTTGAAGGCTATTACAATGTATCGAAAATGAAGACCCCTAAAACGAAGACCGAAGACCCACTCGAAAATAACGAACCACTCGAAAACGAAGAGCTGTTTTCGAGTGGGTATTCGTTTTCGAATACACCAAAAACATGAAAAAAAGCACTTATGGTTGCTAATCATGGTAACATGATACAACTGTGCTTTTATTTGGTTGCCAAATTTGCAGGGGGGGGGGGCGACTGGCCAACCTCCCCCCCCAGCTACGCCGCCATGCGAGGTATTTTTTCAATGCAATCCTTGCCACTGCATGCACCTTGTGTCCCATTTACAATTTACTCCTATTTTCCATTTTAGTTTTGCATATTTTCAGTTATTTTTGGTGACTTAAGCCTCAATGTTAAAATTATTTTAGCACCAGAAGTTGGTAGAATTTTGGATATAAAACTATCCCAAGAGCGTTTTCATATTCCATTTTCAAAACAAAAGATAGGAATGTATCCAACGTATCAATGGAAAGCAAGTGTTCTCACCACAGGGGAACGAGTGGGGAGCTGGATTTTAAAGTGGGGGGGGGGGGGGGGTGATTTCTGTAGCATCGTGGGGGGGGGGGGAGGAGAGAAAGACGGGAGGGGGGAGAGGGGGATGTACTATTTTCAATAGGGGAGGGGAGGTGTGCAGACGGGTTTTAAGCCACTGATAAAACATTGGCTGGTTTTAAACACATTTTCTTTTAACTGTTTCGGTCCAACATGTTAAAATCAAAATGTATAGCTCAGTGCACAAACAAAACAAGTTTGTTGAAGGCAACGGCTAACCTATGACCCATCTCCCTCATTGAAGTAGGACTGGGAATTTATGGATAATAGGGTAATCGGTATCCGATAAACACAAGTGCTGGATTGCGTTTGATTGAAACACCAGTGCTGGATTGTGTTTGATTGAATATCCGTAACAGAGGACAGGGGTGATGGTGGGTTTGAACCATTAAATTCTGAGCAAACCAGAAAGTCACACACTATACACTCTTCCTCACATACTCATCTTAAGGTAAAATGCAATACAACAGAATGTGACTGACACAAAATGATCACACCAGAAACAATTGTGAGATACTAACATCATGTATTTTAATATGGAACCAGAATGCAATCCATATGTCTACTCCATCAGGCTATTACTGGGAAAGGAGAATATACCATACTCAAACAAATTATTTGTTAGTCTGAGAGATAAAGCAGACATGGTATATGTTACGTATGGGTCCATAAGGGGACATTTTCTTGGACTTTCCCTACTTGCAAAAAGGAGAATTTTCTAGTTATTGTTAAAAGTAGGTCCATTAATGTGTAAATATAGATGTTAATAAATAAAGAGAAATTTGCAGTATTTTCAGCCACTGCAAAATACAGACAGTGAATTTGACATTACACTCATTTACATCCAAATATGTCAAAATATTCTTTGGGTTTTTTAATAATAAAAAAATGAAGAAAAAAATGAAAACAATGTAAAGCATTTTGTCAGTTGCCCTTTGTGGTTCATTTGAAGATTTGAAGGAAAAAGAAGCATATCCTTTATTTTCATATTTCATTTAGCAGTTTTAATTTTCAACGAATACAATCCCGAAAACTATGAAAATTTGCACCAAACTTTGTATAAAATATAAGCAAAATATAACATAAACTTTCTTTGAAAAAAATTATTTACAAAACCGTTACTAATTTGTAGTAGGAATAATCCCAAAAACTACTCCGAGTAAAACTTCAATTGTTAACGTTTGACATGTTGTACAATAGTCTTCAGACCATCCGGCCAATGAGGCTTCAAAAATATAATTTTCTTTACAAAATGTACATGTATTTACCATCTTAGACTGGAACGATCACAGAACTTCTCATTATTTTAACGTGATACATAAATACAACTGTTGTCAGGCCAACAAGTATCAACTTGGAAATGGTCCAAACCACCCATACAGCCTCAGAAATCAACAATTTTTTCTAGAGGGGGCAAAACATGTTTTTTTTCCCAAAAAAATCCTGTATTTCTCAACATATTCTCGATTTCTCAGTATAAGAGGGGGCAGGGACATTATGCCCCCCCCCAACTCATTAAATTAACACCACTATGACTTCGCACCTCTTTTTCTTTCTTTTTTGTTGCTTTTCCGGGGGGGGGGGGGGGGGAGGGAGCAACTGCCCCTTGCCCCCCCCCCCTTGCGACGCCCATGATCAACGAATACCATATATCCACTGGGTTTTTAAATTAGTGACGTTTCCATGCACATGTGTAAAGATTCGAGGTCTACAGTAAGTTTGTTTGCCACTTCAAAAGTTTTCCAACGTGGAATCTCCAGTTTTTCACAAATAGTTTAAGTCAGAGAATAGACTTGGAACTGTAGATTTGTGCAAGATTTGCCCCGTCCATTCTTAGCACGAATCTACAGTTCCTTGTCTATTCTCATTGACCCAATCAGCAAATCATAGACACTCTAAAAAGTTCCGAGTCAGATTCAACCCAAAAAGCCGGGTCAGATTTGACCTGACACTTTTCCGAGTAAAAATAACGCTTCTCTTGAGTCACCTTTCTGACCATTTGACAAAGAAAATTGTCATTTTGACCCAGAAGAGTGTCAGGTCCAATCTGACCCGGATGCAGGGTTATATCTAACCGGACTTTAAGAGTGTCAGTTTGACTTTGATGACAAACTACGGTGTCATATGTAGAGGGTGAACAGCTAATTATCTTACACGCAGTGTGACCCTACTGACCATCTGAATCCTGAATGTGTTATGATGTTTATCTTTAAAGATAATATGCAACATTTGCTTTTGCTGTAATTTTTAGAAATGGATAGATTCGGGGGGTTAGTATTTTATGGCAAAAATTGTTACACTGACTTGTTTGAAGTTCCTGTGTTCTTAGGTGCAGGAAAAAAAACCAACAAAACCAACCATGTTCTTGTAGTCTGGTTCCCTTACCCCACTGATCATAAGTGTGTAATGGTTGCAATTATTCAGACTAACTAAACATAATAAATTGGGGGAAGTTTAAAAAAAAAAAAAACTTTTTTTCCCAACGCCGATACAAAAATACCACTTTTCTTAAAAATGTCAGCACACGAGGTGCCACGATTTTACAGGATGCTTAAGACAGTCATGGGCGTCGCCAGGATTTTTTCTAGAGGGGGCAAAAAAAATTTTTGCCCAAAAATGCTTGTATTTCTCAACACATTATCGATTTATCAGTTTTAGAGGGGGGCAGGGACATTTTGCCCCCCCCCCCACTCATTAAATTTACACCACTTTGTCCACACGCCTCTTTTTCTTTTCTTTTCTTTCTTTTTTTTCTTCCTTTTTTTTTTTTTTTTTTTTTTTTGCTTTTCCGGGGGGGGGGGGGGGGGGGAAGCAAGTGCCCCCCTTGCCCCCCCCCCCTTGCGACGCCCATGAAGACAGTCATTCATTGACAGTCCAGTAAGGTTTTTCATAACAATTTGGAAGGTGTTTTTTTTAAGTTTGCAAATGTTGTATATTCCCTTTATATTTCAAACGGGCATCCTGGAATGACACGTTTTAATTATCTGTTTTTTTGGTTAGGGTTCTTGGGGGTGTTTGTTTGTTTGTTTGTTGGTGTGTTTTTTCATTGCACAATTCCTAAATTTCACATTCTTCGTTATTGTTTTATGTAGATAGTGAACAGCTACTTGTCTTACATGCTGTGCGACCCTACTGACCTACATCAAGAATGTCTTACAATGTTTGCCCTTGAGAATGGTCCTGCTTAGGATTGAAACATTAGGCTCTCTAAGTTTGTTGATTTTCTTGTAAAATTTCATTTCCTTTTATGGAGAATGTTATCATTGTGATATTGTTATGCCTAGTACATGTAATTCAAGAGTGGGTTTGGCAAGGGAGAATTACAATGTAACCCTAAGTGATGGGAAGAAGGGCTGTAACTTATCCCGTCTATAAAATGGCCAGTTGTAACCAAGACTCAAGCCAGTCAGTCTGGGCATGTTACCTACAGCCGAGGCAATGTGTGGAATGTCTGACTGTGTCAAGTTGCACTGGCTCAGGCTCAGCTTATTTAAGTGCATCATTTTGGGCAATTCCTTCGCCCACACTGCAGCACATTCACCCAATGACTTGTTGTAACCAAGATCCAAGTCAGTCAGTTTGTGCATGTCATGTACAGCTGAGGCAATGTGTTCAATGTCTATGCTCAGAAGTTGGCACCCATATACTCCAAGTATCTCAAGGCTTGTCAAGTGTTTGATATGAGGGGCCCATTCTACAGCTCTACCTCCCAATGTATTGCAACCATGCATGTCAAGACTGGTCAAGAAATAGTTGCATTTCAGTGATGACAGGATTTTCTCACGATCACCCTTCACTAAAGGACAACAGTAGAGCGTCAGATCCCTGAGGTTTTCCATGTAACCCAGGGCGAAGGCTAAACCACTGACAGAAGACACAGACTCAATCCGAATGGTTTCAATGCGTGACAGTTGTAGCACCTGGACTTCTGACCTACAGATTATTTTAAGAAGGTATATGAGAATGCGGACATCAGTATTGTTTTTCACCTTGATATCTGATGGGATGAGTGAGTCGCTGGTTAGACATTGTGGGATCTTTTTGGATTGGCTTTCAAAAAAACAGTGTTGACTAATTAATTGTATAACGTGTGATTGGTACATGGGCTTATGTCGATCCTTGTTGAATTTACGGTCAAGCAATCTAACAATGTCAGTCATGCACTTTTCATTGTCGCCACAACAAAAACGCAAAAGAAAATCATTTGAAACAACACCCTCAATTGTCTGACATAGTTGCCTTAAATTGTTTTGAAATTCTCCAAATGGAACAACTTTGTACACTGTACGCTTTACAAATCCCGGGTTTGACATATGTACACTTTGCAAGTATTTACCAGCACAGTATTCCTGAACAGTCTTGTGCATGAATTGTATGTTGTTGTGACATTTGAGGTTTTTGATAACTCTCTGCTGGGTTAGGATGCCTGCTTTCAGTGCCAGGTCCAGCGCATTTTGTTCAAACTCATCTTTTTGAAATGAGAAATTCTGGTCAGCACTTACGAATCCACCCAGTGCAGTTTTTCCTATAGCAATCACTGTTTTTGATGCATCTTCGGAGCTATATCCTTTTCTTATGAACATGTAATCAACTGCCTCAGTGAAGAGGCGTGAAGTTGTAATGGGGAGTTGTTTTTTCTCCCTCCACAACAAACACATGAGAAGGAGAAGCATTGGATTCGTGGAGAAAGCGAGCAGCGTGTTGGATTTTTCAATATTTAGGATCAGTGCTCTGCCACTATCAGGATCTTCGTAACAGAATTTCAGAATGTATTCATTAACATCTTCCTTGGTAAACCCCTGAACCTCAACATGTGTGCAAGGATTTTGGACAAGTGATTTTGACATCAGAGTCTCAAGATGAGAGGGGCGAGTCGAGACAAAAATGCAACACTTCCTGTATTCTGTTCTATTGAGCGCTTTTAGGATAGAGCCGAGTGAGGCTACATCAAGTGTCTTGGTCCTCATTTCATCAAAACCATCCAAAAGTATCAAGACCTTATTTGAGTTGTCCTGAATATATTGATCAAGTTCATCTTTGGCTACTCCTGACTTGAAGCCTAAAAGTTGATCAAAAATGGAATCAACAAGATCAGATTCTTGAAACAGGGCATACATCTTTAAAAGAAAGACAAGCTTGAATCTCTTCAGGATTTCCCATGTCTCATCGGCCCAGTCATATGCAATCTTGTCAAATATGGTTGACTTCCCGACACCACCAATGCCAAATAAAATAGCACGATTGAACTCAGTCTCAGGCCAATCTTTCAATATTTTCTCATACTCTGTGGAATATACAGTCTCGTCAGAGTATTCTTCTTCTACGGTACCTTTCTTTGTTCTAACCAGCAATTTAGTGTAAATGCCAACAATGGGTCTTTGATCATCGGGAGCCCCAGGGTTCAACTGAACATAGCTACCCGTTGTCTCGTAACATGTCCTCAAAATGTCCCTGGTCTTGTTACCGACTTCTTGGTTGAGATCCCCCACTCTTGGTTCCTGGTCTGGTTTCTGACTCTGCGGATCTACTCCTATTGAGGTCAAACAAGTAACAAGTACATGAGGTCATAGGTTCGAGTCCCACGAAAGTGATTTTTTTCTCATGAACACTGGAGACAACACTAAGTATATAGTGGAATCCAGTGATCAGAATCAGAAGCTTTTATTGCGGTGGTGTCACGCTCACGCGCATGCTGCTCGCGTTCTTAAAGACGAGGCATGCGCGCATTTTGGTATTCCAATTGGTCGAAGGAGCCCGAAGTGTGGGTATACATGCCTGAGCGCAACTCGCGCGAGCCTTTTTTGACACTGCAGTAAATGGCTGCCGCCAGATTTGTCTTTACAGTGTTTATACAATACATGTATGTCGGTGGAGGGCAAAACCCACTATTGAATGTACATATATTATTTCAGTTTAACATTGTTTCTGAAACGATTGAATAGTCTTCCTCTACTGAGGCAAACATGTAAAAGAAATGGTGACTTGGGATTTACAGTTTGTTAGTAAGGCAGTGTACAAAATAAATTTGCCCCCTTCCCCAAAATTAATCAAATGAATATTTTTGCTTTTGTACCATCTGTTGGACACAAACTTGTCAGATGTCGTTTAATAGTATCTACACATTTTTTTTACACTGACAAACAAATAAATTTAGACAATAAACTGGTAACTGTATGTGGAGGCCTCCAAAACTTGATTCCATTTTTCCCCACTTTCTTTTTTTTCCACATGTGATTCACACAATACGGGGTGCCATTTGGTGTGGGTATATAAAGAACACATTACAAGACTCCTAATGTCGTCACCATATCTTATTACAAACTGGTTTGTATTAAAAAAAAAATGTAGACTCTTTCGTGGAATTGGCTATCCGTCTTTTGTTTCCATGTTTGTGTAGTCTATCATCTCCATCCCCCCTCCCCTACAAAAAAATACATTGACATCTGATCCAAGATATCAATTAGTGTAACGAACAAGATCATATTTACCTGCTCCATCCGACGCCGAGCTGTAGAAGTTGACTACATTTGAACCAACAATGATAGGATTGTTTCTACCACTGACTGTGCCCATGTTTCCGATGGCTCCAGTTCGTTGTTCTAAAATCAGAAGAATTCAAACATCCTTTAAAGGATACCAACATCTCCAGTTGTCCGTTTTTGGAAGGTAGAGTAGATCATTTGTCATATTTGCATTTGTTCTTTTGAAGCAAAAAAAGTCCTCAAAATCTAAAGATGGGTGCTTAACAACTAACCTGCTGAACTTTCAGCTCAGTGAATGCTGTATATTCGGAGAAAATCGTTTTTCAGGATCTCAATTTCAAATCACAGTTGCAGAGTCTTGTTTTGAATTAATTGCAGCCGATTGCAGCGACGTTATGTCACGCACTGACCAAACAAATAATAGCAACCACGCACGCATGTGCATCGTGTCAATGCTCACGCGCACCCATTCACAGATTCACCCAATTACAAACCAACTACTAATGGAAATTTCCAAAAATTGTTCAATTCCCAATCTTTGGTAATGACCTTCTTTTATTGTCTTCTTTGTCCAATTACTATCTTTAAACCAAAGTAAGCTTTTAACAATAATTTGGTCAGTTACTTTTTGGATAGCTGCAAATGATCTACTCTACCTATAAAGAAGATATATAGAGAAATCTGATTGTCCAAAGTTGAAACCTGCAACTTCAAAAAAAATCTTGGGGTGTGTGTGAATGTGTGAGTTGAGTGGAGAGGGGGAGTTAATACTCCTCCCTCCCTCATTGACCCCATGCAAATGGTCTAGCTACTAAATGTACTCACCTGTTGCAGCTGAGGGGGTGGGTACCTGTGCCTCCTGTTGCATCATGGTAGGGACATCAGTCTGGCAGGCTGCTTCAGACTGTGCAGCCATGGTACTTTGGATCACCCAGCCACAAATGGAAGTCCTGTTTGTCAATGATAAATGAAACGTTGTAACACACTTGTCTTCATTCCAGCTTCAATCTCATTCTTTAGCATGAAAACTTGTACCTACAATGCCATTTATGTTTGGAATAAAGACTAGAGGGAAATTCCACGCGGAAGTGGACATGGCTGACAAGTGGGAAATTTATGAAATCTTTAGAGCTACATGAATCACAAGCTCAAATGTGGTATGAAATTAAAGGAAACAACAAGACCTTTTATTTTAATGGTGTGCCAGTGAGTTGGAATTGGAAAGTTAGAAACTGCACCAGAATAATTCACAGTTGACTATCAGTCAGTGAGATCAGTAAACTGCGACTGAAAAACTTCTTAACCCTAACAATCCCCGTCCAGTCAAATTCCTACAGCAGGATTTGTTGGAGTCTGTTGGAGTGAGTACTGCACTAGTAAATGCTTTACATGGGGTGTATAGTCATACCACCATAAGCAGAGTCCAACAGTTTGGGTGCAGAGTTTGCCACATAGTGTTAGAATTTGCAAGAGTGAGGTAGGTTCCTAGTAAATCACTCAAGGGGTTTAGGGTCACACCTGACATTTAATACAATCCATGAAACCAAAATAAGAACCCCAAAACAAAAAGGAAAGAACCATTGTTCTGGCAAAACTTACAGTTGAGTTCGTAGCAGGTTGATTCAGAGACGTCCAAGCATTACAGCCCTGTACATGAAGCACCCAACAATCCCATGACCACTTGACAGAACTATATTATGCAAATTAATCCCTCAATAAACCTCCATATATGGCAATGACTCAAACTTTACAAAAGTTGCAAGGTCATGATTCACAAGTGCTTTGAAATTCTGTCACATGCAAGCAGTTTGCATCCAATATGAAACAAAACATTGCACTATCCATATTTGTCCTAATAAGTCTGGAGAATATCTTAATAAAAAATAAAGGCTATTTTTTTATCCTGGAAACCCCGCACATCGATACAAATACATAAACCACATTTGTCCCAGCAGGCCTCCTGAAATAGTGTACATCTGGGTTTTCCCAAAATGTTTTATTGTCAACAGCTAGCCTGGAGACAACAATGGAAAGTTTTGTGTGGTCTGCTGTCATGCAAAGATCTACAAAGTTGACGGGTCAATGGGTGAACTTTCTTTTCAAATGACGTGATTTCATGAGTTCACAAGTGCTATTTTTAGCTCAGCATCTATTCAATGCAACTTAATTCACTTTTGAGCCTTTAGTCAACACGTAGGTGTATATTGACCTCAACAGCTTGGTATACAGCAAATGCATATCTAGTGACATATTTGTAATACCCGCATTATGAGGAACTACACTCAACCAAAAAAGAAAGACCTCCCTAATATTTTGTTGTCTAACTCAAAAACTACTGTGCACATCTTGCTCAAATTACAACTAATCAGTACAGAAATTCCTTAGCAATCCAGCCATACTCTTCGTTTGGCCCAAAACAGTGATAATGGGTACACAATTATGCAATTTATGACAAATGCTACCGAACAAACATTGCACTTTTGTATAGGTGCAAGGTGAGTGTGAACCACAACTTGCATGTATACAAAAGTGCAACTGTTTTCGGTATCATTTGTCATAAATTGCATCATGTCGTATACATTATCACTGTTTTGAGCCAAAACAGAGTATGGCTGGATTGCTAAGGAATTTCTTTACTGATTAGTTGTTATTTGACATGTTTGAGTGAGAGGTCAGTAGTTTTTGAGTTAGACCAAAAAGTATTGGAAGGGGGGGGGACTTTCTTTTTTGGTTGAGTGTATGATACAATGCAATTCAAAAGTGCTTGAATAAGTATTTGCAAGTAGGCCTACATCCTAAACCTGGCACTAATGAATTGCCCGATTCTATAAAAGCATCAGGCCTTTTAAATAGCCAATCCGACAGTCCAATTAAATTGTTACAAATATATTGAAAAAAACAAACTAACCTAAAGTTCATCTTCAACCTGCAGTTTTTTCTTTCTTTAATGGGTAATTTCTTTACGCCGTCTCGATTCTTCATAAGAATAACTACGCAAATCGTAAACAAGAAATTAAGGGGAGCCGATGGTGTAGGATCATAATTTCTTAACCCTAAAAGGGCCTGGTTATTTTGACCATCTCTCAGCCGGGGGGGGGGGGGGGGGGGGGGGGGGGGAGGGGGGCGGATTCGGACCCCCCCCCAAGATCTCGGCCATCGAGTGATGAAAAATTTTGGAACTCAGTACATGCATGGAGCAACTCTTCATGGTTTTGGAATTATCGCTAATTAATTATTGATATGTATGAATAGTAATTCTGGTCTGTGAACACAACGTTTATGGGAAAAATAAGTTTTCACGGCACATAGCGCCGGAAAATTTTTCGCTGCGCGACAACCCCTGGCCCGATTTTTATATTTTTGGTGTCAAAAGATGCGTAAGGCTCGAGGCTACAAATTCATAACAGCTCGGGTCGTGAAAAATTTCTTTTTAAAGGCCATCACGGAAAAAAGTCGAGGGGGCGCCCCCCCCCCACCCCCGCCCTTTTAAGGTTAAAGCGATTTGGCATTCTGGAGTCTGGACAACGGGCCTCCAAGATGGAGGACAACGGGCCTTTCATGAATTGTGTCTTTTGGTTTCCTGCTCAGTGCCAGGTTTCACGAAATTAGGAAGGCTCCTTACAAATAATATACAAATATTGACTGCCTGGAGTTGTGTAGTAAAACTAGCCTCCCGAGGTGATCCATGAAGCATTCTATTTTTCCCGAGGCTCCATGGATCACCGAGGGAGGACAGTTTTACTTCACCACGAGATAAAGCAGTCATTTTTTGTTTTATAACACCTCTCCCACAGATTATGCTTGATTTTACGTGATAACTGATTAATTTAATCCGAATATAATAAAAATTAACTTCTATTTGAATACAAAATTAGTTGAAAATTAACTTCCACTTTTTGTAACTACCCTTTGCGTAACGTTTGAACCCCATCTGTAGTGCATGCTTGGAAACAATATGCGCAACGGGCAATGCGCAACGGGCAACACAAACACCCCTATGGGCAATTCCATGGTTACTCACGTTACATTTTTGTAACGTGAGTAACCGATTTTGTGTGTCTTGTTTATCATATATAACACACTTTTCTGGATGTCACCTTTGGTGCTTCTTGGTAGGTCTAGGTCTACTCTATCTACCATGGGGATAACAGTTATTAAACCTTTTCAGTAAGGTAATTACAGCCCAAGGAAACTCAAAAGTACATCAAAAATGTAACGTGAGTAACCCTGAAATTGCTCCTATGCATTTTTGCACACAGTGCGTATAGTACTTTGGTTGCTATGGGTATAGTAAGGTACTTTGGTTGCTATGGGTACAGTACTTTTGGCCGGCACTGAAAGATAGCAAAAATATAATAAAAAGTAACATGTGACTTGCTCTCGGCCAATCAAGACACAGAATCTGTGGGAGAGGTGTTATAAACTAAGATATTAGGGTTCAATGACTGCAAACAGGTCTAGTTGTTCACTATAGCAAGCCTAAAATGTCATCTGGGTGATTTTTGTCTACCAGGAAAGATTAAAGATTGAAGTTTAATATTGTAGTAATACTAGTTACATGTACACTGTTACTTGCAAGTGAAGATTTCATAGCGAATTCGGAATGTACTTTGCAGCCAATAGGGTCCATTGATTTACTGAATTACTCGATGTCAAAGTGATCAATATCGTTGATATCATTTATTTAAAATGATTTCGAGTTAATCGACAGTGATCAAAAAAATATGTGTGTCTGCCAAGTATGTTCGTCCCTTCCACTTAGTTTGTGCAAGTGCATTGCATGAACATACGAGCTGCATGAGCGAGCGTGGATGGACCGCTGAAAAAAAGCTTTGTGTTGACAAAGACAAAGCAGGATCTGTTTTCCACCCTAAATAAAAATGAGGTCCCTTGGAATGACAAGAAGGTTTAAACTAACTTATATCATCAGTGCTTCACAATGTTAAAGAGAATAATATACAACATTTGCAAACATCGAAAAACAAAACTACCAAATTTTTACGAAATAGTCAATTTTCAATAGTCATTTTCAAGAAAATTTGTATTTTTGTATTAATTTCCAACGGTGGTCGGCCGACCACCGTTGGAAAAACCTAACTATTTTTCAACTACTGCTCCAAATTTACCACTTTTTTCAGTTCAAATTTTGTTTGCTATTGGTCACATGGTCATGAACGGGTGCAGGCCAGCTAGACTGGTTCCCTTACCTTACAATTTCCCTTACCTTACAATTTTCCGGCATCTATAAATTGATCCATTTCATCTTTAGTGGAGTCAGGGAACCAGACTACTTTAACGTTTCTGTTTTTGTTCTTTTTTCCCCAGCATTTTTGAACAAAAAACTTCAAATATGTCAGTGTAACAATATTTGATCCATTATACTAACTCCTCAATTAGTTCATTTCTGAAAATTACAGCAAAAGCCAATGATGTACATTCCCTTTAAACTACATACTGGTACACAGTTAATTGAAACATACCGGTATGGTTATTGGAACTTTATCCACATCTGACATGTCTGAAGTCATTACCATTTTGGTTGTGTGGACAGTTCAGAGGTTTTTTTTGGGGGGGGGGGGGGGGTGGGGGGGGAGGGCGGCTAATTGACTAATTGGCATGGCTCAAGAGCATAGTTTAAGCAAATATGTAAATTCCATTCAACTATTTAAAAATCGTTTTTTGAAAAACAAAGATACAAAGATAAACTGACTAGGGGAATTATAACAATTTTTGAAAAGTTGGACAAAGAAACTGACTGGAGTGTGGCTTGAACCCACGACCTCCGAATAATTATTCCGGTGCTCTACCAACTGAGCTATCCAGCCCTATGTTGGCGGTGCCCCAATTTGTCAACATCTTTGTTCAAGGGGCGCTAGTCAGAAGCCATAAACCGGTCGTAGCCAGGGATCACATCAAGTCATGAAACAGACCCAGGAATGGTTATCTGGATATCGCAGGTTTAAACCCTGCTCAAGTCAATTTCTTTGTTCAACTTTTTCAAAAGTATAGTATAAAAGAAAAACTGTTTTTCCTAATAATTGTAATTTCCATCGTACGACAAGTAAGCAAATGTCCAAACAATGACTGACACCCCTAGTGCAAGAATGTGGTCCAAAGCGACATTTACTGAGTTCAGCTGAGTTGAGTTGAGCATGTGTAGCTTGTGAAGAGATCACGTGCAGTGCAACGCAAAATGTGTGCATGTGTGACATTACGTCTCTCGCTGAGCCACGTGTGTTAAGTAATATGGTGTACGTAAAATATATGTGTCATCACTTTTCGTAATATTGATGACTAGGGAGTCCTCTTTTCAGATCACTTGCTGTTTCAAATGAGTGCAGGCAGGCCTGGATTTGTAACTTATATACAAAGACAAAACCAGAAAAGAAAAACCCAGCAAAGTGAGATCAAGCTTTGTGAATGATCACACATAAACTTGTTTTCTAAAGATGTTTTCATGACCTTTTTATGATGTAGAGATTTGACTTTATGTTCAGTGCTGTAAACTGCTCCTACTTCTTCCAGCATTGGCTATTATCTTTACAGTGGCAGGAACCATACATCCTGCATGTACTGGTACAGTGCATGCTTTCACCTAGGCAAAGGAAAGCTTGCAAGTCTCGTCAGAAAACTGAGTTTCAAGTAAACAAACCTTTCATTTGAAGTAAACAAACCAATCTTTTTTTGTGGTGGAAGAGCTGCTGAGAAGCATGTTCGTTGAAACAATTTGTCCACTTAAAAAATACTTCATCAAGGAATTTTTTCAGAAGCACCTGATCCGCGATTGCATGGTAAGAAATTGCAACGTATTTTGCAAATATTCGATATATTGAACATAATCGATATTGAAGTTATACCGGTATGTATCAATAAATCAAAAATTCCGATACCATACAACCCTGGGAGTCAACTTGTTCAGAACAATTAAATCAATTTCACTCACACATTGTACTTCAAATTCATTACTTCAAATAATGCCTTGAATTTCTCAAGTATTGATGGTACTCACCATGTAGCGATGAATTGCAAGTGTTAGTTTTGAAGGGTGACCTTTGTTTGACCTCCAACAGGACCTCCAGGTATGTCACAAGCTGGAATGATAAAAACAACAAATCCACAGGACAATTAGATGCAAGATTCTGGTAAAAATGAACAAAAGATATGGGAATGTTTCCATTGTGAATTATCGTACAGCCTATCAAACAAGAAAGATAATGTTGGTCCTCACTTTTCACACTTTTGTCGATTTGGAAACAATTAAGAGATTAGACCACAAATTGATTTCAAGAATCCTCATACATGTCATGTGTTATACCCCAACTCGGTTGTCGCACCCAGCTTATGTTGAGACTGTCCCAACTTGAGCCAAACTAGATCATTCTAGTTGCAATGGGCAGGCCTAACTTGGGTTGGGCACTGCTACTCATACTTGGATGTTAGAGGGCGCCATTTACAAACGAGTGTACAATGATGAGCACATCCACTGCCATGTGCTGCAAAGTGTCATCAGACAAACTGAGCCATTTTCTACAAGGCTACCCTGGAAGTTGCTATAAACAGACATGTTTGAGCTGCCTCTGAGCTCCCAGGCCCGGCCTGAGCGTGTGCCCTTAGTCCTCCCATCCGGATGGGAGGACTAAGCATCCTAACCCCCCCAGTCCCACCAAACCTCATCCCAAAGGGCCTACTTTTACTTTTATCATCGTTTTGCTCGACAAAATCATGGGAATAAGGTTGCTGCCCAAGTTGGGCCTGCCCAACTGGATCACCCAAGTTGAAACACAGGTATCAGTAGGCTAAGCAAACTGGTAAGGGTGTTTTGATCTTCAATAGATTGAGCATTTACAATAGCTGCTAAAAAAATTACGGATCAAAAGGCCCTTTACTTTCATAATCTTCATATTTTACTAACAAATCAACTCTATATACACAATACTGCCAGTGTTCAGTGTTGCAGATCAGCATTTAGCATGAGGTGGACAATTCGTTACAGAAACCAAGAAGTAACCCTCAGTTGTGCGTGGGTGCCTAGCACGCACGCGTATTTTACAGAACCACGTTATTTTCGTTTTCACGATGCAACAGCCGGCACAGTGTGGCACTGGATGCGTGCAATCCATACATTTTCGTTTTCACAAACTAAGGCCAAAAAAAAAAAGTCTCCGGTTTCTGGTATGCGCACGCTTCGCTGTAGCCATGCACGTCGGCAAAATGAAAAAGTTTTTTTTTCAATGAAAGATGATGTCTCAAAACCGCCAAACTCACTGGTTGACTGGAATCTTGCTGCTGCACAATTTTAAAGTGTTTTTAGATGGGGTTATGATCGAGAATAAGTTTTATGTGGCCTCTCTGGACTCCCATATATTTGCACTAAGTCAAGTATGGCACCATTTGCAGTCATCAGCCGACATTTGAGGCAAAAAAATCAGGTTAAAAAAAAAAAAAACCGCGTCGCCGCACCACTTTTTGGGCACGCTCCATACCAGAAACCGAAGACTTAATTTTTTTTGGCCTAACGCTGATGTGCCCCTTAATACCCAAAACTGTCCCAAGAGGGTTTGCACATGTACCATTTTCAAATCAATGGAACTTGGTGATGCATGACCAGAGGAATGCTTCCAAGATATCAATGGAAAGCTTACTGCTCCTAGCTCATAATAATTCATAAATACCTGAGACAGTTTACCCATTCTTATTGGTCAAGAGCCCGTAAAATGGGCGGTTTTAAGCCACTGATAAAACACTGACTGGTTTGAAACTCCTTCCTGTGTTCTGCACCACATCGTGCAGTACGTGCCGATTGCGAGCGCGCCAATTTCCATTGGAGATTCTTAGCACTGCGGCCACGAGACATGTACATATATAGACGTAGACATGGCCAGATTTCACCAAACATGAATTGAACTGCTGAAACAAGGTCGTTGGAAATTTGTGAAATTTGGACTTGTTCTGACTTTTCGACCAAAAGGTATTTATGAGTGGGAATTTCTTTGTGCTTGGCTGCAAGTTTTAAACCGGCTAGGGGCATGGCATGCCTGGAAGTAGCTCTACTGAGTGGAGCGTTGAATTACGGGTACCCCTCCACACAAACGTTCCACCGATTTGCCATACTTTGGTGACAGGTACACGGTCGTCATGACGGTATGCATTTTGTGCATGCCCTCGCAAGGACAAGGCCCAAAAAAACTGATAAAGAAAAGACGAATGAGAAAGACAGTAACCCTGGATAGATCGACACATTCATGACATTTCATATGACCCCTCAAATTGTTCCAAACAACCGGTAATTTTGAAAAAAGAACAAAATAGTCTGAACTTACCGCTCACAATTAAATGTGTCTGCCGAGTTGCACTGTCTATTTCACTGACATGACTGATGCATAATTCATTGCGCGCGTATGTGACGTCACTATTGAAGAAAAACAAGTTGCGCTTACTCAATAGCTGTTTCATGTAGTCTGTGCCCCGCACCGTCTGACGGTGTGGGTTTTTGGTGCGGGGCACACATCAGAACATGAAACAGTCATTGATTAAGCGCGACTTGTTTTTCTTCAATTTTATACTTTTTGTAATGTATGCATATCTTTTTCGGAATATCAGTTTATCAAACAGTTTTGTAATATCATAGGTTGTGTCAATAATCTGGTGGTTTCAGTATACTCACATATGCAATTGAAGATTCTCCATACTTTTTTTTTTAGTTAATAAGTTATTAAGGTTTTTATGTTTGTGGGTACATCTGTAATTCAGTGTCATGCTGCAAAATGTGGATTTTTAATTAATAAACCATATTTGAACTGAGTAAAATGACTCTTTGTGGTGAATCACGCCTATTCCTTGGTAAGCAGAGCAAAGCACTTTACAAAAAGGGTCAACCTTTGGGCCTAAAAACTTACTCCGGGTTGCTTGAGCAGTGTTCCCAGGAGTCCAATCCTTTGTGTTGAGGAACTTATCTTGGCTTCTTCATGTGCAGCATGATTGATGTCCTCTACAATAGATATCTCATGTACGTCTAGTACACAGAGACCCTGAATGCAACATGAATGCAACACTGCATTACTCACCGTGGGTTGCTTGAGCAGTTTTCCCAGGAGTCCAATCCTTTGTGTTGAGGAACTTATCTTGGCTTCTTCATGTGCAGCATGATTGTTGTCCTCTACTAGAGATATCTCAATACGTCTAGTACACACAGACCCTGAATGCAACATGAATGCAACACTGCATTACTCACCGTGGGTTGCTTGAGTAGTGTTCCCAGGAGTCCAAGCCTTTGTGTTGAGGAACTTATCTTGGCTTCTTCATGTGCAGCATGATTGATGTCCTCTACTAGAGATATCTCATGTACGTCTAAGTACACACAGACCCTGAATGCAACATGAATGCAACACTGCATTACTCACCGTGGGTTGCTTGAGCAGTGTTCCCAGGAGTCCAATCCTTTGTGTTGAGGAACTTATCTTGGCTTCTTCATGTGCAGCATGATTGATGTCCTCTACTAGAGATATCTCATGTACGTCTAGTACACACAGACCCTGAATGCAAAATTTTAAAAAGGGATTTTCAAAGCCTGATAATAGTCAGCGGCGTAGCCAGTGTTTTCATCCTGGGGGGGGGGGGGGGGGCTTGGCTTGATGTTACAGTGAAGGGACGCCCAATTTAATCTGTACTGAAGGGTAGACAGGATTTGTTTTCCAACGGACACCCGGCCTTTGTAAAATCAAAAAGTGTGTGGGGGGGGGGGGGAGGGAACATATAAATAACAGTCCAAGTTTTCTTCACCTTTGTTCCCTTGTATGATTTCACTTTTTTGGGGGAGGGATGGGGTGCATTTGCATCTCTTTTTGCTTTTTCTGATTGGTATTGCTTCAATGATTTGAAAGTACCGGTAGTACATATCATTTGTCACTTGTGTATTTTTTTTTCGTTTGAAGCAACAAAAGTGCTCAAAATCTAAAGAAGGGTGCTTAACGACTAACCTGATGAAGTTTTAGCTCAGTGAATGCTGTATATTTCGAGAAATAATATTCTAGGATCTCCATTTCAATCCAAAAGTTGCTGAGTCATGTTTTGAACTGCGCTGAAAATCAGCGTCCGGGACATGTTCTCATTCAGCCGACTGCAGCTACGCAATGTCACGCACTCAACCGAGGAATTATAGTAACCATGCGCACGGGTGCGTCGTGTCAACGTCTATGCTCGCCCATTCAAGGGGTTTACAGACAATATGTTTCTGCTTTGTCACCCCAACACATTAATTAATGTTTATGAGTGAGTGCAATGCTCAGAATAATTTCATGAGGTGACAGATGGAATGTTCCACTCCACAAGGCAAAGCTGAGTGGAATAGAATATTCCATCCATTGCCGAACGTGAAGCATTCATTACTTGTTGTATACAACGCCTGAATAAATTGCTTGTCATCTGATTGGTAGCCAATAGTGCATGTGACCGTGCAAAGGAAATTCTATTTTATCTTTGAATGAACTCTGTTTTTGACGTGCGACTCGGCTGTGGGTTGGGACAAATAATTCAATGACCCACCCATCAGATGAGGGGGATTTATTCAGGGATTGCAAGATATATACTGATAAGTGGGTCATTGATCACGTGTCATTGAATTATTCCTCCCAATGGCATGGCCACACGGCAAAAAAATAGAAGTTCCATGCCACAATAAATTCAAATTTCATTGCACGGTTACAGTTTTGGCATCTCTGACTGATGAGGATTTATTCAGGTATTGCATAAAACACATACGGTAATGAATGATTCGCATTCATGCAATGGAACTAATTTTATTCAGTGACAGATGGAAAGTTCCATTCTACTTGGTTTCGTCTCTTTGAATGGAACACTCCATCTGTCACCTCATGAAATTATTCTGACCACTGCACTCACAAACATACTGAACACCATACATGTATGACCCACTCTCAACTAAGGCCAAGTTCGGGCAAGGACCATTAGTCGACTAGTGGTTGATTTGTGACGTACCCTACACCTGCACACTGATGGCAACATACGAACGTCTCCAGTCAAACGCTGGTCAAAATGTCATCGCAAAACTTCTGGATCCTGGCTCTCTGCTAGCGTTATGAATGCGCGCAACTATTGGTTACCAGCGATGCAACCAGCTCAGTAGGCTGGTTCCAAATAGTCGACTAGCGTAGTCAACCACCGTCGATGGCAAACGTTAGTTAACCATTGGTCAACTATAGTCCTTGCACGAACTTGGCCTAAGTGAAAAGAAAGAATGTAATAAGGGTTGTGTTACATGAATACTTGATTTGATGCGTTCTTACGTTGCAGCATGGATGTCTGTCACACCAACTGTAATCTTCTCTTCTGCTCTGATAGCCGACTCACTCAGCAGGATTTTATGTCCAGTGTGAATGCGATCGAACGTTCCCCCTTAAGAACCACACTTCCGTAACTCTTACCGGCGAACAGTCTACTTCGTTAGGCTTAGCATCAGCATCCATCGGTGCAGAACTGTTGACATTCAACCAGACAGACTCTGGTATGATTTCCACAACAGGATTTGTTGGGAATACAAACCACGACTTGAGTAACGCTTGGAGTTTGTTTGGAGAGGAGCAGTCAGTCAGTACCAGACCAACTTCTCCTTTGAGAATTCTAGTGGTAGGCAAGGTGCCAGACCGGTTACTATTGTTTACGAGTACTCTGACATCTTGCCCTTGTAGCTGTGCCGACTTTGCGTAGATTGCAGTGATGGCTGTGCAGACATCTTGCGTAACGGGAATCGGTCTCTGTTTGTACGGTTCCCGTTCGTGGTCAAGGCCGGGATGCAGCTGTACGTAGAGTGTTCCCAATATGCAGCTGGCGGCATGGCACAGTATGGGACTGCATTATTCGTTTGATGAGTTGGTTTATCGGCGAAGTTTAAGATGAGAAGCCCTGTTTTGCAGCTGGGGAGCATTTTGGTTCACTAGAAAGCACAGCTCAAACCTGCACTGAATAAAAATGGAAAGAACAAAAATTAGATATTCAATCAAATTTTAACCATGGAGTTATAAGCAGGGATGAAAACCGGTAGCTGTGTTTGAATCATTTGCAAACTCAAGTAAAAACAAGAAAAGTAGTTTAGAATTTCTCTTCTGGGGTACCGTTTTACAAAGGCTGAATTGTGTTTACAACTGTTCACCGGCGGGGCATAAAAATACAGACCTGTTATGGGCGGATCCAGGAATTTTTGCGGGGGGGGGGGGGGGGGGGGAGGGGGGGGGGGAGATTTGTTTACATCAGTAAATCAGTGCTGAAATGTAGACAGGTTTTTTCCTCCGGACACTCCGGGGGCTGGTACCATTCTTCCAATGGGGGTGCTGTTCAATTCAGACAAGCAGGCACACTATATCACACAATAGTGTACAAATACCCCCCTTACCCCCGCTGGCTATGCCTCTGTGTTCGAGTGTTGCGCACAGGCGGACATATAGGTAAATATTATTAGTCAAGTTGTTTTTGTTTTTTGGTGTGAGTGGGGGGGGGAGTTTTTACGCTCAAACCCCCCCCCCCCCCCACCCCAATTGATCCATGCCTGCCTAGCTGTACCTTATAAAAGTTGCAATAAAAGTACTAGCATTGTAACGTTTCCCTCTGTACATCAACCCCACACTGAACACTCCACACATACGGCAATCTTGTTCCGTAACTGTGGGGACCACACACCTGCTGAGCGATAGCTATTATGGGAACTGAAGACACTATACGGAGAGCAGAATTGAAGTCCCCATAACTCAGTCCTAATTTCCCCGTTAGGAAATTTCCCATAACTTTGTGCCGGTTGGGGCACAACACTCAGCTGAGAGTAAATGTGTACGTCAGCGCTAGGGCCCAAGCACTGTTAGAGAACTGTAAGCTGTACAGGGTGATTCAAAAAGATGAGTACCATGTATACAGATTGTTTTTTTTTCTCGTCAATTTAAAGACAAATATGGGAGCAACTATAGAATGCAGGGCCACGCCGAAGCAAGGTTTTTTTATTTTGCCTGGAGGCGTGGATGGAATAGGAGTAATAGATATGCAAACCTGCAAAAAATTGCTAAGTACAGCGAAGGAATGCACTGCACTTGTCTTCAAAGCTTCTCATGCTTGTAAATGTGTTGGGGGCACTGTCTGAAGCGGCGGAGGCGCGGAGTCTTGGAGTCGCAGAATCGCGGAGACGCGGGGCACTGGAGTGGCGGAGGCGCGGAGGCGCGGAGTCGCGGAGTCGCAGAGACGCGTACCGATAGAGGGCGCAATTCTCGGCGGAATCTTTTTGAGAACGAAGCATCCATATCCATTTTAAATGGGCGGGCCAATTAGGAAGGGAGGAGGGCGACGGGGCGGTTACCGACGGGGCACTGTCTGGAGTCGCGGAGGCGCGGAGTCGGGGAGTCGCAGAGTCACTTTAATTGGGCGCGCAAATTAGGAAGGGGGGGGGGGGGAGGGCGACGGGGCACTGTCTCGCCGTGGTGGAGGCGCGGAGTCGCGGAGTCGCAGAGACGCGCACCGATAGAGGGCGCAATTTTCTGCGGCTCCACGACTCCACGATCGATTTTCAGAGGTAGGTCGACTGCGGTTCCACGCCTCCACGCAGCCGTACGGAGGCGCGGATGTAGAGTAAAGTGGCCCTGCATTCTATAGTTGTACCCAAATATGAAGCAATTTAAAGAAAGAAACACAAACTACAAGGTTTTAGCAAAGATCACCTCATGTTTGTTTCATCAATTTTGCCTTTGTGGTTCGGGAGATAGAGTTTTTTCCCAACATACATGAAAATCAGTTTGTCCACGGATCATTGAATCAGGCTAAAACACATCTGTGCACTTCACACCTTACACATGATTGAGAATCCCGGGACATATCGTTATTTCGTTTTACCGTTTTGTATTTCCTCAAAAACAAAAACAGTAAACGAACCATTGACCATTATGTCGTTCTACGATTTTGTAAAACGTCCAAATGGTTTTAAGATAAATACGGTTATTTCGTTTTGCAGTTTAGTAAAATTCATTACAGCATAACGATCAATAATTTTTGTTTTTCAGTTTTACACAAATAACTTTGAAAAACAGCAAAACGGTCAGTATTGAATACAGCTAGACTGTTTTTATTTTTTATTTCAGTGTCATAGTTAACAGTCTGTGGTGCATTTTGTGGCGGTGGGCAAGGGGGAGGAGGGTGGAGGGGGACCATGCCGTGCATGAAGAAGTGTTACCTCGGCATAATTAATGCGTGGTGTAATTCCTGGCGTGACCCTGACCCCCATCTCCTGAGATTAATTGGTGGGGCTTAAAGAGTTGCGAGCAAAAATGGCGCTGGAAAATTTCAAGGAGGAAATTTCAGAATGGATACAGGGTGGTAAGACGTATGAAGAAATTGCAGATATTTTGAAGGAAATTGGAGTTTGGCGCGGCTCTTCAATAGCCAATATTTGCAAATTCTGTCATGAAAATGACATAATTGTAAGAAGGGCAACTTCCCAGGCAGTGAATTGATCACAAGGTCGACACATTAACATTCCAAGGTGCATTGTTTAATTGCCAAACCTGAATCCAAAAATGGTCGACAAGACTATTGACCGTTTTGTCATTGTCATGTTTTTGTAAAACAACACTCTAAAAATAAAGCAACTAAACGTTTAATGTTTATCGCTTTTTACAATTTAAAAAAATAACAAAAAGGTCATAGTTTTTTGGTGACTTAATACCGTTTGACCGTTTAACAAAACTGTAAAACGACAAAACTGTCAATGGTTCGTTCACTGTGTTTGTTTTTGAGAAAATCGAAAACGGTAAAACGAAATAACGGTTTGTAATGGGATTATTGAGTCAATCCTTTCCATTTCTGATTATTGCAGAGCTGATAGATTACAAACATTTGACATGAAAACACTTTCTAAAACCATTTCCGTCTCGTTTTGTCATCCCTCTTTACCATTTATGTGTGTTTGTCATTCACATCTAGCCTGTAAACCAACACATCTTTGCATATTGGGTATCCCGTGGATATATCATTGTTTTCCCCTATTTTTTCAGAAATGTTGTAACTTTCAGAAACTTTGTCATATTGTGTTGCCCATGGATGTCACCAGATGACAGCTATTTACAGGGGTTTCCAGAGATGTATTATTTTCAACGGCCATCTTCAAAAAATATATTTACTATTTTTTTTTAAATTGGGTACCCATCTTTCTGACTCACCCTGTCGATGTAATAGCTGGCTATGTTGACAAATTACAGGAATGTGGTGAAAAGAGCAAGGTTTTAATTATTTGAGGGAAATTTGTAGGTAAAATAAAGGCGAGTCTGACGAAATGCAACTGTTGTCAGATCAACCCACGTACTGCACCATAAATGCCTTGGTTTACATGTCACCAACTTCAAAACCAGCGCCATATAATGTATACAATTTTTCAATGCAATCCTTGAAAGTGCACCAATTGTGTCCCATTTAACCCTACTTTTCATTTTGCCATATTTTCAAGGTTATTTTTTGGTGCCTTTAAAGCCTCAATGTTACAGTTATTTAGTTATTTCAGCACCAGATGTTGGCAGAATTTTGGAAACTTTCCCAAGATTGTTTTCACACACAATTTTCAAAACACTGAGTTGTAATGACTCGAGTCAATGACTCGACTCGTGTCTGACTCGAGACACAATTTTTGGTGACTCGACTCGAGTCCCTAAGGGTAAATGACTCGACTCGACTCGAGTCACTGCGACCAAATGACTCGACTCGGCTCAAGTCCCTCATCAGAAGACTCGACTCGACTCGAGCGAAGGCTAATAAGACTCGAGTCCATAATAAAAGCGCAACTTTGCGAAAAGTATTTGCAATGCGGTGCAAAATTTATGCTCACTTTACTTTGCGAATAGTAGTCATGTACAAACATGACAAATATACAACGTGTGACAGACTCCCACCTCATGGTTCTAGAACACACAAAATACTATCCAGGAGCCAGATTTTAAACACATTTTCTAATTCACTGTTTCATCATTGGTTTTGGGCGATTTCTTATAAAGCTCTTGGATTCGAACGCTGGCTAAACTTATGGCCTCCTTTTATAAATTTTGGTATATACAGGGTGTTCCAAAAAAAGGGTGTTTGACATGAAAGTGAACCAACTGCAATTTTGCATCCAAATCTCATGACAGTGGCGCTCAGTGATGCATGACCCTGGAAATGTAAACAAGGTATCATTGAATATGGCCATACGAGATTACGCTTTCAGATGATACCAGTTTTATAGCCAGTAAACATTTAGTCTCTCCATACTGGTTCTTCAAAGTTGGGTTTCCTTTTTATTGAAACACCCTGTATAGTGTTCAAATATTCGTGACTCGAATTGACTCGAGCTAAATATTTGACTCGATTTGACTCGACTTGACCTTTTGACCTAATGACTCGACTCGACTCGAGTCACTTCTTTAAAATGACTTGACTCGACTCGAGTCACTTCTTTATAATGACTTGACTAGACTCGAGTCACAATAATCAGTGACTCGTTACAACTCTGTCAAAACAACAGAACTCAGTGATGCACGCATAACAATAGGAATGTATACAACATATCAATGGAAATTAAGCCAGTGTTTATTCTCACTAGGGGAGCAAGTTAGGGGAGCGAGTGGGGGCTGGATGTTAAAGTGGGGGTGGGGGGGGGGGGTGGGTTTGCCTTATTTCTGTAGCATCCGAGGGGGGGGGGTCTGTGGGAGCGATTTTTAATTAGAAAGGGGAGGTGTGCAACCCCCCCCCCCCATGCATCCCCTTGGCTATGCCACTGGTTTTAAGCCACTGATAAAACATCAGCTGGTTTTAAACACATTTTCTTTGAACTGTTTCGGTGACTTGGTCCAACATGTAAAAATCGAAGCTTATAGCTTAGTGCAGAAACAAAACAAGTTTGTTGAAGGCAACGGCTAAACTAAGACCCATCTCCCTCAATGAAGTAGGGCTGGGAGTTTACGGATAATAGGGTAATCGGGTATCCGATAAACACATGGGCTGGATAGTGTTGGAATATCCGTAAAAGAGGACAGGGATGATGGTGGGTTTGAACCATTCCATTCTGAGCAAACCAGAAAGTCACACACTATACACTCTTCCTCACATACTCATCTTAGGCCCAAATGCATTACAACAGAATGTGACTGACACAAGATGATCACACCACAAACAATTGTGAGATACTAACATCATGTATTTTAATATGGAACCAGAATGCAATCCATATGTCTACTCCATCAGGCTATTACTGGGCAAGTCCAAGAATTCACACACGTTACGTCCCAGGAAAGTTTAACCCTCTAAAAAGCAATTAGATCAGTGGGTTTTTTGTATTCTACTGTTGGACATCTGAAAGGAGAATACCATACCCACATGAATTTGTTGTTAGTCTTTGTGATAAAGAAGACATGGTATGCTACGTATGGGACCACAAGGGGACCCTTTCTTGGACATGCCCTACTTGCAACAAAGGAGAGTTTTCTAGTTTATTGTAAGAGTACTAGGCCTATACCGGTATAAATGGAAACAAGTCTTTTATTTAAAAGTATGTAAAGAGAACATTTCTCCATTTTCATTCACTGCAAAGCATAGAAAGTGAATTTGAAACCACACTTCATTAACATCCAAACATGTCAGAATATTGTTGTTTTTTTAATTATATGAAAAAATATGAAAAAAAATTACAATGCACCTAGTCAATTACTCTTTGTGCTATATTTGAAAAAAAAACCAACTATTGGTTTCATATTTCCTTCAGTAGTTTTAATGTTCAGTTAATATAATTCTGAAAACTTTTCTGTAACCACTCCCCCCTTCAATGCTGGGTCAAATCAGTTATTCCTTCCTCTTTTTGCAGTTTTTAAAATTGATCAGCCCACCAACCTTTGCACCAATGTGTATGGGTCATTCCATGAAGTTCAAGAGGAACAGGCTATAATTTTCTGAGGCCTGATTATAAAACAGTCTTTTCTTTGTTATGGAATGGTTATTTCTAAAACAAATGTCATTTGACAATAAGGCTATAAGATAAGCTTTTAAATGATACCATGCTTGATGATATTCAAAAATAACTTTCAAACCCAAATTCTGCAAATGTTATGGCGTCCGGCATAAAAAATGAGGAAAAAGTGTGACAAAGCAACCTACATTTCAAAAATAACTCATTTTGAAAAGAAAACAAGTGGACTGGAGTTGAGGATTTACACAGATTATAGCAAAAAGATGTACCCTTTCTATTGAAAAAAATAAATATCAGATTTTAAAATGTTTTGCCAAAATGGCATGCACAATTTAAAATGGATTGTGGATTATTATTATTATTATTATTTATTCGGCCAAATTACAAGGTACAACAAGCAATTCACAAAAGTTAACAAAACTAAACAAAAACAATCCAATCCAAGCTGGCCAGGATTGACAAAAGTATAATAAAACACTGTGACTCGAAAGCCTGTCAATCCTAACTTGAATGGTACATGTAACATACAAAATATATAAAAAATTAGGTATAAAATTCAATGAAAAATAAGACCGCCTTAAAAATAATACTTAAAAAGATAAATAGATTTAAAAGATTACAGTTACAACAGTTTTCTCAAGGCAAGAATAGCTGGCATAAAAACCTGTAACATATGCTGTCCCTTGTTTCAAATTACGTTACATCCACAACTGGCTTGTGCAAAGTTTTCTATTTGCAGCAATTTTGGTTGGATTGAGCCCAATATTTCATGATTGAACTGGTATTTGTAAAATAATGTGATCGTAGTCTATGGAAATACACGTTTTGGCCAAATATGAAGAAAATCTTATGCCTGTGGGCACATGGTGTCCATGTTACATCCACAACCGGTTGACATGGTCATGCCTAAAATAAGTATGAAAATCATGACCTGCAATCTGCAATTGCACTTGAAACAGAGATTTGGAAACAAAATTTCTAAACACAAACAACATTTAGTGCCATTCATATCGAGGTGAAGAATACCGCATTGTGATGTAGTGGTGTCCCACATGTTACATCCACAACCATTATTTTTTGTTGTTATTGTTGGAAATAACAATTTTAGCATTCTTTAAAAGTATATAAGTATGGATATTATTAAATGAAGCTATTTGATGATAAACTCAAGTTTGGTGTGAATTTGAAGCATTTGAAGTATTATTTATGAACAAAACAAGGTTTGGATGTAACAGGATGGTAGCCTCCGGTTACATCCACAACTTCTCCATAGTCATTACATGTAAATACATATTGTGTACAAATTTACCAACTTTCCAAAATCATGTGACTTAAATTTGGATGAATTGTTAAACCACAATGTATGGGCTATCAAAAAATGCAAAATCAAAACTTGTACAAGTAATTTGAAAATTTGACCCCAATGTCACACTTTGTATCTCAACTTTGTGGAATGGCCCATATACAAATATGAACAAAATATAAAATAAAAATTCTTAAAAACATTATTTCCAAGAAAAGTCACTACTTTGTGGTTGGAATAATCCCAAACAACTCTATTAAATGTCCTACATAAGTACAATAATATTCAGGCAGCCTAATAAACAAAATATAACATAAACATTCTTCAAAAAAAATTATTTACAAAAAAAGTCACTAATTGGTGGTTGGAATAATTCCAAAACTACTCAGGGTGATAGTTAGTTTTTGAACCATTATACACGCACAATTCAGCCACTATGGCCAATGAGTCTCCAAAAATATAATTATATTTACAAAATATACATGTGTTTTCCATCTTGGAATAATTGCATAACTTCTCACTGTTTAAACTACTCATTGTTTAAACGTGATACATCAATACAACTGTTGTCAGGCCAACAAGTCTCAACTTGGAAATGGACCAAACCACCCATACAGCCTCAGAAATCAACAAATACCATATATCCACTGGGTTTTCAAATTAGTGATGTTTCCATGCACACACGAAGAGATTTGAGGTCTACAGTAATTTTGTTTGCCACTTCAAAATGTTTCCCAATGTGGAATCTACACTTATTCACAAACATGGAGATTGTGGTATACCAGGGATCTTATTTGCATCAACTAACGTTTTCAAAAATAGTTTTAAGTCGGAGAATAGACAGCTTGGAACTGTAGATTTGTGCCAGATTCGCCCCGTCCATTCTTAGCTCGAATCTACAGTTCCTTGTCCATTCTCATTGACCCAATCAGCAAATCATAGACACTCTAAAAAGTCCCAGGTCAGATTCGACCCAAATCCGGCTCAAATTTGACCTGACATTTTTCCGTGTCAAAATCACGCTTCTCTTGAGTCACCTTTCTGGCCATTAGACCAAAAAAATGTATTTTGACCCAAAAGGGGTCAGGTCCAATCTGACCCGGATGCAGGGTTATATCTAAACCAGGACTTTAAGAGTGTCAGTTTGACTTTGATGACAAACTACAGTGTCATATGTAGAGGGTGAACAGCTAATTATCTTACACGCAGTGTGACCCTACTGACCATCTGAATCCAGAATGGATTATGATGTTTATGTTTAAATTGCAAGCAGACATCCTGGAATAACACATTTTTAATTATCTGTTTTTGGAATTTGCACAGGTCCCTGATTTTATAGTAATTTTTTTCAATGGTGAACAGCTAATTGTCTTACATGCAGTGTGACCCTACTGACGATCTAATATGAGAATGTCTTACAATGTTCTGCCTTTGAGAATGGTCCTGCTTAGGATTGAAACATTAGGCCCTCCAAGTTTGTTAAGTTTTTTAACATTTCATTTTCTTTTATTGAGAATGTTATCATTTTTATGCCTTGTACATGTACATCGAGTTTGATTTTTGTTGTTGTTGTAAGTAGCCACTCGTTCTTGCCAAGATGACTTTCATGTATTTTTAATGTCTCTTTTGTAATTCTCTTTTTCCTTATTTTACATAGTTACTGGAAGGGGTCTTATTTAAGTATGCATTTTTGAAGTGCAATTCGTATTATCTATGCTAATGTTGTCTCTTTTTATTCTCATTGAAGCTTCATGCAGGGAGGGGGTAATACGTTTTTGCTGTTACTGTATTTACTACATGGCCTTTTACTTAAATTCCTTGTTCGTATATTAATTAGTGCTATCCACTAAGTGGAATGATATCTGTGGGGGTTGTATTCTTGTTCTCGTAGTGCAATTCTGTTTGTGTTCAAATTGTGCCTGGAGAACTACTCGATGGTTATTTAAGTTGACATTTTTAAGTAATCCTGCAGGGGTGCAATTTTCTCTTACATTGGTCATTCTAATTTCCATAATTGGAGTTTACTGTTTATAATTGTATGTGTGTTTTTTTATTCCTGCAAAAAGATAAATGAATGAATGAATGAATGAATGAATGAATGTAATTCAAGAGTGGGCTTGGCAAGTGAGATTTAATATAACACTTAGTGATGGAAGAAGGACTGTAACTCATCCCATCCTTCCAGTGCCTTGTTGGCTTCCAGATCCAAGTCAGTCAGTCTGGGCATGTTAGCTACAGCCGAGGCAATGTGTGGCATGTCTGACTGTGTCAAATTGCAATTGGTCAGGTGCAGCTTATTTAAGTGCATCATTTTGGGTAATTCCTTGGCCCACAACACAGCACATTTACCCAATGAATCGTTGCCATAAAGATTCAACTCAGTCAGTCTTGGCATGTTACCTACAGCTGAGGCAATGTGTGGAATGTCTGACTGTGTCAAATCGCAAGACCTCAGGTCCAGCTCATTTAAGTGCATCATTTTGGACAATTCCTTGGCCCACAAGTCAGCAGATCCGCCCAAAGTCCGGTTGCAGTCAAGGACCAAGCCATTCAGTTTGGGCATGTCATGTACAGCTGAGGCAATGTGTTCAATGTCTGTGCTCTGAAGATTGCAACTCCTTACTTGAAGTTTCTCAAGGCTTATCAAGTGTTTGATAGGGGCCCATTCTACAGCTCTACCTCCCAATGTATTGCAATGATCTATGTCAATACTGGTCAAGAGATAGGGGCATTTCAGTGATGACAGGATTTTCTCAAGCTCACCCTTCACTAAAGGACACCAGCAGAGCGTCAGATCCCTGAGGTTTTCCATGTAACCCAGGGCGAAGGCTAAACCACTGACCGAAGACACAGAATAAATCCAAATGGTTTCAATGCGTGACAGTTTTGGCACCTGGACTTCTGACCTACACATGATTTCAAGAAGGTATATGAGAATGCGGAAATCATCATTGTTACCCACCTTGATATCTGATGGGATGAGTGAGTTGCTGGTGAAACACACTGGGATCTTTTGGCATTGGCTTTCAAAAACACATTGTCTACTGATATCTTTTACATGATACATGTACCCGGGCTTATCTCGCTTCTTGAACTTACCAACAAGATATTTTACGATGTCAGTCATACACTTTTCATTGTCACCACAACAAAAACGCAAAAGGAAATCATTTGAAACAACACCCTCAATTGTCTGACATAGTTGCCTTAAATTGTTTTGAAATTCTCCAAATGGAACAACTTTGTACACTGTACGCTTTACAAATCCTGGGTTATGAACACTTTGCAAATATTTACCAGCACAGTATTCCTGAATAGTCTTGTGCCTGAATTGTATGTTGTTGTGACATTTGAGGTTTTTGATAACTCTCTGCTGGGTTAGGATGTCTGCTTTCAGTGCCAGGTCCAGCACATCTGCTTCAAACTTATCTTTTTGAAAAGAGAAATTCTGGTCAGCACTTACAAATCCCCTAAGTGCAGTTTTCCCTATAGCAATCACTGTTTTTGATGCATCTTCGGAGCTAAATCCTTTTCTTGTGAACATGTAATCAACTGCCTCAGTGAAGAGGCGTGAAGTTGTTATGGGGAGTTGTTTTTTCTCCCTCCACAACAAACACATAAGAAGGAGAAGCATTGGGTTCGTGGAAAAATCGAGCAACGTGTTGGATTTTTCAATGTTTTGGATCAGTGCACTGCCACTATCAGGATCTGCGTAATAGAATTTCCGAATGTATTCATTAACATCTTCCTTGGTAAACCCCAGAACCTCTACGTAGGTGCAAGGATTTCGGACAAGTGATTTTGACATCAGTGTCTCAAGATGAGAGGGGCGAGTCGACACTATGATGAAACAATCCCTGTATTCTGTTCTACTGAGTGCTTTGAGTATAGAACCGAATGAGGCTGCATCGAGTGTTTTGGTCCTCATTTCATCAAAACCATCCAAAAGAATCAAGACCTTATCTGAGTTGGCCTTAATGAATTTATCAAGTTCATCTTTGGCTACTTCAGACGTTTCGCCTAGAAGTTGATCAAAAATGGCATCAACAAGATCAGATTTTTGCAACAGGGCACACATCTTTAAAAGAAAGACAAGCTTGAATCTTTTCAGGATTTCACACGCCTCATTCGCCCAGTCATATGCAATCTTGTCAAAAATGGTTGACTTCCCGACACCACCAATGCCAAATAAAATAGCACGACTGAACTCTGTCTCAGGCCAATCTTTCAATATTTTCTCATACTCTGTGGAATCTACAGTTTCGTCAGAGTATTCTTCTTCTGCAGTACCTTTCTTTGTTCTAACCCGCAATTTAGTGTAAATGCCAGCAATGGGTCTTTGATCGTCAGGAACCTCGGGGTTCAACTGAACATAGCCACAAGTTGTCTTGTACCATTTCCTCAAAATGTCCCTGGTCTTGTTACCGACTTCTTGGTTGAGATCCCCCACACTTGGATCTTGGTCTGGTCTCTGTGGAGGTACTCCTATTGAGGTAAAAAACAAGCAACATGTACATGTTAAAGCAGGAGGTCATGGGTTCAAGTCCCACAGGAGTGATTTTTTTTCTCATTATCACTCAGGAGAACACTGAGTATATAGTGTTTATATAATATGTCGGTCGAGGGTAAAACCCAATATTGAATGTACATGTATTACTTCCCTTAAACATTGTTTCTGAAACGGATTGCATATTCTTCCTCTATGGAGGCAAACATGTAAAACAAAAATGATGGCTTGGGATTTACAGTTTGTTAGTAATTAAGGCAGTGTGCAAATACATTTGCCCCCCCCCCCCAAAAAAAAATAAAAAATGAATGTTTGACTTTTGAACTTTGTTTGTTTGGCTTTTGTACTGTTTGACAAACACTTTTCAGATGTTGGTTGATAGTACTTTTACACGGACTATCTGGTAACGGCAAGTGTAGGCCTAAAACAATTGATTCCGTTATTCCAGTCATTAAGATAACAATGCAAAAATTAATGTGTGACTTCAATAAAGCTATCCTCACTTTTTTTTTGTCAAATGTGTCACACATAATGGGGGTGCCATTTGTGAATCATACTCTCTCGCATTACCAGCCATCTGCCTTTTGTGTCCATGTTTTAACATTTGATCTACGATATCAATTAGTGTGATGAACAAGATCATATTTACCTGCTCCATCCGACGGCAAGCTGCAAGTGATACTAACTCCACTTGAACCAACAATGGTATGGCAGTGGCTACCGCTGACTGTGCCAATTTTTCCGATGGTTCCAGTTCGTTGTGGGGAATCTAAAATCAGAAGAATTCAAATATCCTTTTAAAAGATACTGATAAAATGATTCATGTACTGGATTTCTTCATGTCATCCGTGCTTTGAAAACTGTGACTTTTAATGAAGATATATAAGGCCAAACAAAAACAACATTGATGTGTTTACGGTAACCCCACCGACCTGGACTTTGCAGCCAAACTGCCGACCTCAAACTTTTTGCAAGTTGATAATTTAAAATGAAAACTATTTTCAATTATTTTCCATGACAATATTCCACACTTGAAACTGCATGGCCATAATTTGACACACACACACGTAAACGTGCGAAAAATCATGACGACGTCAAAACTTGAATAACGCTTGGCCTACAAAAGTACATATGTTTTTAATTTCGCGTACAAGCTGATATGTATCCTTTTATAGGAAGCTGGTGCGCGCAGAACTCACGTGAACCTACATGATGAATGAGAAGCGTGCGACACCAGCCAATGGAAAGGCCGGCGTATACTTTATTACGCTTTAAGAGGATCACATTTCGATGGTGTATTTTTGTCCATGATATATGCTTCTTCTGGTTTTTTTTAGACGAACACAGATTGATCCAGTTTATAGCGCTAGCTGGCCCTAGCTTGGGCTTGACGTACGTGATGATGTCATATTGACAGCTAGCTAGCTAGCTGGCAGCGCAGGCACGCAGTCCGTGATGGTGATGGCCGGGTTCACTGTATCTGTATGGATAAATAATTCACCGTTTAGGTCTGAGACGACAAAGCAGAACACTTGCAGCAGCGGTCAAATATATTTGTTTCTGAGCAGTGCTGTTGGCATTATTGATTCACGATCCCTCATAGATACATGTAGATGTGATTCGGTTATTTCCGTTGACTGATCTGACTGACTGTATACGACGGAGCTTTGATATGATCAGCATTTTTGCGCAAAAAAACTTGATGAGCACAGAAAAGGGTACTAATTTTATTTTAAAGTATTAAGAATTTTAAAAAATTTTAATAGAACTTAGCAGATTCGAACCTGCAATATTTGAATTTGAAAGCACCCTTTTTCAAACTTCCCCACACTGACTGAAACTCCTGGTGAGACCGCTGTTTGTTTTACCTCCATGGTTACACAGAACCTAAATTGGGTCTATGATCATATCCTTGCGTGAATGTCAAGTTTTTATATATTGAATGTAAATCCACAAAATATAACACTGGATGGCATATTTCATGTATTTCTTTTTAAAGGGGAATTAATTGTAATTTATTGTATTGAAAATAAATCCTTGAATAATTATTTCCTTTTCTTTTGGGTATGGAGTTCTGTGGCCTGTGTGGAGTACTGTGGCCTCGTGGTTAAGGGCACTGATTCGTGGTCTGCGCGTAAAGCTGCAGGTTGTGGGTTGGAGTCCTGGCGGGGTCATGGTGCGTGTGCCCTTGGGCAAGGCACTTTGTCACTCATTGCTTCTCTCCACCCAGGAGTAAATGGGTACCTGTGAGGGCAGAGATGGTTATTGTGATTGAATTAGCTTCCTTGGGCCTAACACGCTGCATCGAGCTGTATACTCCCCAGGGAGCTGAGATGGTATTTGGAATGTTTCATGGGCCCAATGAGCAGGGATAATGATGTAGCGCCTTGAGCACCAGTCTTGGTGGATACGTGCACTTTATAAATATCCACTATTATTATTATTAAATAATTCTTTTGGTATTCGTAAAAACTGTATTATTGGGGACACCACCCATACGGAACCCCTGGCCAATTTGTTTTGTTTAAATGCACAATTTTAATTTGTATTATTGTGAGGAATTCATTGAATTTAATCAATGATTCTGATGTCGAAATAAAATTAAAATCAGTGCCAACTTCCAATTCTAAATTTTAAGGTGTTTTATTATTGAACTGTTATGCTGTGTATCTTGAAGACTGAATAGATGAACTTCAACTCTGGGTCAGTCTGAAGTTTTCTTTGGAGTATGATCACCCATTATGCACTAGCTCGACTTGGAATAAGGAAGCTCTTTGTCTCTCAATACATTTCTAATACCCAGAGACTCACAATACACTCCGACAGGCTGGCATTATTCAAAACAGAGTAACCTTGCGCAAACAGTTTTATTTATTTTCTAGTTTTTTTTGTTTTTTTGTTTTTAAACATGAATTGTGAGTTTGGGCTCTGTTGTTAATGTTATGGAACACCTTGCATACTGAGTGAAAAAAAACACATTGACCCAGCAACCCGGAAGGTTCATCATTCTGGGTAAAATGCAAGTAAGTGTAAAACAACTGAATGAAAGATGAACATACATGCAATAGGCCTATACCGTCTCAATTTGAAAATTGCTGAAATACATACACTGATCTATGGAGGTCAAAATTGTGCCTACTCTTGGGGGGGGGGGTCACCTCTGACAGGTGAAGTGTGGGAGATTTGACCCCCTGATCTGTATTGCCATGTTATGATTTTTAAAATTATTTTTAGAATCAGACTGCAACTCTGATTTCACCAGTTTACAGCTTGAGACAATCTTTTATGAATTATGAACAGAACAGAAATCAGAACGTGTACATGATTAGCATGGGTGTCGCGGGATGTACCCGATGTTGATACCGATGTTCCCCACTACCGATGTTCCCCGAAATCCTTAGGATTAGGTTTAGGGTTAGGGGTAGGGCTAGGGTTAGATTGGTAGGGATCTCGGGGAACATCGGTATTGGGGAACATCGGTATTGGGGAACATAGGTACGCACCCGGCGTCGCGAGGGGGCGTCGCGAGGGGGGGGGGGGCAAGGGGGGCAAGGGGGCAAAAAATGTGCTTTGTCCCCCTTTAGAAAAAAATCCTTGAGACGCCCATGATGTTTAGTGAGTTTCAAACATTGCAAAATAATACACAAATTCAAGAACTGAAATGAAAAAAAGAAGACAAAATAACATTATTTTCCCACCACCTATCTGGCGTTTTTTTTTAGGCTGTTACCGTAAACAGGCCATTTATTTTGGTTGGCCTAACATGTATAATTATGAAAAATCTGACTGTCCCCAAAACAAGTTGAAACCTGTCGACTTACAAACAAATCCTGGAGTGAGGTGAGGTATGGAGGTGAGGTAGGATTGGGGGGGGGGAGGGGGGTTGAGTTGGGAGGGACGAGGGAGACTTAATGCCCCTCCCTCCTTCATAGATCCAATGCAAATGGTCAAGCTACTAAATGTACTCACCTGTTGCAGCTGAGGGGGTGGGTACCTGTGCCTCCTGTTGCATCGTGGTAGGGACATCAGTCTGGCAGGCTGCTTCAGATTGTGCAGCCATGGTACTTTGGGTCACCCATCCACACTCAGACCTCACCCACCTGCAGTGTGTTGATCTCATCATCGTAGAAGTTTGCACTTTTCGGAACGAAGCCACAAATGGAAGTCCTGTTTGTCAATGATAAATGAAAGTTGTAACACATTGGTCTTCATTCCAGCTTCAATCTCATTCTTCAGCATGAAAACTTGTACTTACAATGTCGTTTATATTTAGAATAAAGACTTTAAGTTTGTATTCAGCTTGCACATGAATAAAGGCATGCATAGATGGTACATTTTGTGGTCTCGATGGGTCACGAGGGTAAAATCTAAGACCTTGGCATCCGAGACCGAGACCGAGACCAGCACTTTCAAGACTGAGACCAGCCTGATCGAGATTGAGACTCTGATAGGATGAGACAGAGACAAGATCGAGACAAGACCGAGACCGAGAAAAAGTGGTCTGGAGTCGCTGGTAGAAACTGCTCTAGACTAATGCACAGTTGACCGTCAGTCAGTGAGATAGGTAAAATGCGACAGTGAAACCTCTTCATTATACATGTAGGTTATGCTGATGTTTAGTATAATCCATGAAACCAACAATATTAAGAACCAAAAACAAAAGCACTGAACCATCGCTGTGGCAAAACTTACAGTTAGGTTTGAAGCGGGTTGATTCAGAGACATCCAAGACGACACTAAAGCACTGCAGCTGCCACACCCAACAATCGCATGACCACTTGACGGAACTACATTATGCAAATTCATCTCTCGATAAGTGTCCATATATGGCATTGACTCAAATCTTACAAGTAAATGATTCACAGCTAACATTGATATTCTGTCACATGCAAGCAGGTTGCACCCAATGAAACAAAACATGCACTTTCAATATTTGTATCTTGTCCTAATAAGTCTATTTTCGTACTAAATACATCTTACTGCAAAAAAATAAAAGGATGTTTTAAATTCTGGCAAATCGCGCATTGATATTTTATATTTAATATATATAAAAACTACATTTGTACCAGTAGGCCTACAGAAACACACCTGGGTTTTTCCAAAATATTCTTAGTCAACACTGAAGTCTGTTTACATGTAGTTTGGTCTGCTGTCATGGGAATAGGCCTAATACAAAGTTAATAAGTCAATGGATAACTTTCTCTATCAAATGACGCACTTTCATGTGTTTACAAGTGTTATTCTTAGCTCAGCATCAATTCAATGCAAATTGATTAACCTTTGAGCCTTTAGTCAACACGTATCGGTACATGTTATGCCTACACAGCTTGGTACACGTATTATAAAACATGTGATACAGCAAATACATTTAGAGCGACATATTTAAATACCAGCATTATGAGAAACTATAATAAAATGCAATTGCAAACTGCTGGAATGATTATTTGGAAGTAGGCCTACATCCTAACACTGGCACTAGTGTCTGGACCAACTCTACAAAGGCATCAAGCCTTTCACTTATGAGGAACCATTTTAATTAATAGCCAATTTGACAATCCAACTAAATTGTTACAAATATGTTGAAAAAAAGTACGTACCTAAATTTCATCTTCAACCTGTCACTTCCCTGCACAAAGCCCTGATGCTTTCACCGAGAAATCCAGCCGCAAATTAAAGACGGACATGTTTTAAAACATAGATTTCAATTCCTCAAGTTGGAGAATCCAGCTGTTGAATAGCAGGAGGTTGTGGGTTCGAGTCCCACTCTAATCAGCTTGCTTGCAAAGGTTTTTTTTAGAATTCTTTATGTCACTGACAGTTTGGGAAGATATTTTCTTTAAGGATTGAAAAAGGTAGGGGACAATGGGTCGTTCATGAATTGTGTCTTTTGGTTTCCTGCTCAGAGCCAGGTTTCAAGAAATCAGGAAGGCTCCTTATGAATAAACTAAGATATTAGGGTTCGATGACTGCAAACTGCAAGCCTAAAATGTCGTCTGGGTGATTGCTGATGTCTATCAGGAAAGATTAAAGGGCCCATGTAATGTAGTTTGTTTTAATGCAATCCTTGAAAATGCACCTTTGTGTCCAATTTAACCTTACTTTCAATTTTTGTTTTGACATATTCCAGGGTATTTTTGTGTCTTTTTTTGTTTTTATGCTGTTGCGAATTTCCATAGGGCCTATAGATTAAAACTGTGATATCATACCGGGCAGAAAACTCAATGTTACAGCTACAGTTGCTGGAATTTTGGATTTTGCTGGGGTAAATTTTCTTTCCTGATTCGTTGTTGTGTCATACATGGCAGTAAGCCAATGAGCAAATTTTGGGGTTCATAATTTGAACAGAAAACCCATTTAGTTTAGAAACTCACAGCAATAGCGCCCTCAGATGTCCAAAAATATGGACAATTTTTAATGTATAAAGAAGTGCACGTTTCAATAAAATTAACCAACTTGTGATGTTAAATTCTTTTCATACATTTAAGTGAAGTAGAAAGTTGTACAAAATGTGTCCCCAAGAAAAGTCATTGTGTGGCCCCTTTAAAGTCCATGTATAATATTGAAACAAGATTTAATTAATTACACTGAACATTACTTGCCAGTGACGATTTCAGAACCAATTTGGAATCTACTTTGGAGTCAATATTACTCAAGTGCTCAAAATCAATGTGATATTGATATCATTATTTTCATTACAGTGGAGTCTCGATAAGTGAAATCTCGGGAGAGTTGGCTCAAATTTTGAGTTAAGCAGAGTTTTGAGTTATCTAATGGATTTTCTATTCAACAACAATTGACGGGAATAAATTTTTGCTTGAGTTAGAAGGGTTTTTGGGTTGACAGGTTTTGACTTGGAGATTTCACTGTATTAAAAACAAAAGTGTCTCTGTGTAAGGGAGTGTGGTTGGGCTGCTGAATGAAGCTTTGTGTCAAGAAATGATAAAGTGGGAATAACTTTGTCCAAAAAAATTAATTACATACCAGTACAAAAGAGCTTCCTTGACATGGCAATGCTGTTTAAACTTACTAATTTCAGTAATTGGTATGTCAAAATACGTGTTTATTGCAACATCAACTTATTCACGTCAAAAGGCACCGTTATTTTGATTGTGTGGAAAGTCCAATTTAAAAAAAAAAAGGGGGGGATAGCTGTACAATTCTTGCATGGACCAAAAGCGTAGTTTAAGCAAGTATTATTGTGAAACGACAATGTGAGGCATTCTGGCAAAATGAGACAGAACTGGGCAGAGGTCGAAATGAGGGTTTGTGGGCAGTAGAAAAGAGAATACAATTCTGCTTACAATATTGTTTGCTGCACTCCAATCGGATATTCTCTTGACAAGTTATGACTGTTTAAAGTTCACGTTTCTCGACATGTCAAAAAAGTAAAATACTTAAAAAAGGCCTTTAAAGTTTCAAGTTTTGTATTCGTGAAAATAAAACATGCCAATTTGTGTTGGTTTCTTTACACTGCTATTCCACAATATTTATACTGTTTCTTTAATATCTGTGTAGCAGACATATAAGGGATTACAACTGTGCCCACTTCCGTTGCATTTTGCCAGAATGCCTCACAAAAATTTTAAATGTTACGAACAGTAAGCAAATGTCCCAATGACTGACACCCCTCGTGCCATGTGGTCCAAAGAGGCATAACTGGGCTGAGCTGAGCATGTGTAGCTTGTGAAGAGATCACTTGCAGTGCAACACAAAATGTGTGCATGTGTCTCTATGTGAACCATGTGAACTCATCAATTTGGTGTACGTAAAATGTAATACATTTGATAACTTTTCATAACATTGTTGACTACCGGTAGGCCAAGAGTAAATATTCCCCCGTTTCAGATTACTTCCTGTTTTAAAATGGCGTAGGCAGGCCAGGATTTGTAAAGACAGCACCAGACAAGACAAACCCAGAAAATTGAAATCAAGCTTTGTGCATCAACACACAAAAACACCCATACTGAAATTTGTATCCTTGTGGAGACATTTCTTTGTTCTCATGTAGTAAGGTTTTCGAGTTTGAAAGTGCAGTTTCAAAATGCTCTTATTTTAACCAGAATTAATTTCCTTGGCTGAAATTTGGACTTAATATCACTTTTCTAAAATTCTTCCATTTGCGACACATCAACCCACCTTGAAAATTCCTAGTTTTTGAGTAAAATCCATATATCTATTTCGTGAAAACCTTGTGGAGACGTATTCATCTAGATAGAATTTGCCCTATGGAGACGTATACAATCTTTTGTTCCCTATTGTGCACACGTCTCCAGAGGGCACGGTGTATCAGATCCTGTTTTCCAAAGGTGTTTTCGTGACCTTTTTATGATGTAGAGATTTGACTTTATGTTCAGTGCTGTAAACTGCTCCTACCTCTTCCAGCATTGGCTATTATCTTTACAGTGGCAAGAACCATACATCCTGCATGTACTGGTACGGTGCATGCTTTCACCTAGGCAAAGGAAAGCTTGCAAGTCTCGTCAGAAAACTGAGTTTGAAGGTAACAAACTGGAAAGTCAACATACGGGCAGCAGAAGTGTTATCTTTTTTGTGGTGAGGAAGTTGCTGAGAAGCATGTTCTTTGAGACGAAATGGACATAAACAATTGTTTACGTAGGTTTTTACTTCTTTTGCGACATGCACCAGCCAGATACGCAATTGTATTGCAAGAACTTGCAAAATTATTTTAACTGAACAATATATAAGGTGCATCAAACATTCTGATCAAACATTCTGATATCGAGTCAACTTATTCAGAATTTAAATCAATTTCACTTATACATTGTACTTCAAATTCATTACTTCAAATAATGCCGTGATTGATGATACTCACCATGTAACGATGTATCGCCAGTGTTCGTTTCGCAGGGTGACCTTTGTTTGACCTCCAACAGGACCTCCAGGTGTGTCACATGCTGGAATGATGAAAAACAACAAATCCACAGGAAAATAAGATGCAAGATTCTAGAAGAAATGAACAAAAGATATGGAAATGTTTCCATTGTGAATTATCGTACAGCTTATCAAACAAGAAAGAGAATGTTGGTCCTCACTTTTCACACTTTTGTTCATTTGCAAACCAACTATGCCCCAACTTGGTCGTCGCACCCAGCTTATGTTGTGACTGTCCCAACTTGAGCCAAACTAGATCACTCAAGTTGCAGCAATGGGCAGGCCTGACTTGGGTTGGGCACTGCTACTCATACATGGATGTTAGAGGGCGCCATTTACCAACGAGCGTAGGTGCCGGTTATGAACATCCACGGCCATGTGCTGCACAGTGTCATCAGACAAAATAAGCCATTTTCTACACGGCTTTCCTGGAAGTTGCTACAAAAAGATGACACGTTTGATCTGCCTCTGAGCTCCCAGGCCCGGCCTGAGCGTGTGCCCTTGGTCCTACTGTCCGGGCGGTAGGACCATGCAATCATCCTGGCCCTATCCCGACAATCCTCATCCCAAGGGCCAACTTTACTTTTGTCATCGTTTTTCTGGACAAAATCATGGAAAAAATGTTGCTGCCCAACTGGATCACTCAAGTTGGGACAGTCCCAACATATATTGGGACCGACGACCAAGTTGGGGCGTAACACACGTATCAGTAGGCTAAGCAAACTGATGTGGCTATTGTAATCCATTAAACATCAAAAAGTCATTTACTTTCATAACCTTCATATTTTCCTAACAAATCAACTCTATATACACAATTCATTTCGATTGTGTAAACATTTTCAAAATTCTTCCAGCAATTCAAGTCATGCATGGATAATTCAATTTATAAATACAATGTTGCGGATAATGTATCATAGCAGGTTCAGTGAACATGAAAATATGTTCCTCAATAAAATTCACTTCATGGACACTGCCAACGTTCAGGATTTGCAGGTCAGCATTTTAGCATGAGGTAGGCAATTCGTTATCAGTTACCGACACCGTGACCACGGAGTAATCCTCAGTTCTGCATGGGTGCCAAGCACGCATGCTTTTTTTTTTTTTACAGAACCACGTTATTTTCGTTTTCACGAAGTAACAGCCGGCACATTGTGGCACTGGATGCGTGCAATCCATACATTTTTGTTTTCACAAACTAACACTGATTTGTGATTTGTTGACTTGTTTTGCAGATTTTTTGATTACAAGGTATTTATGAGTGGGAATTTCTTTGTGCTTGGCTGTATGTTTCAAACCGGCTAGGGGCATGGCATGCCTGGAAGCAGATATTGGCCCTCGCCTTCGGCCGGGTCATTATTGGCAACCATACCACAGCTGGTTTAAATGTACTTGTTTCAAACCGGCCAAATGCATATTTATTCACTTAAAATGGTCATTAAGTTCAATGCTTGTTCATATTATCCCTTTATTTGTGCGTGCCTTTGGGGGGGGGGGGAGGGCGTGGAATGAATAATTGAGAGTGACCTAAACTGATTCAGTCCAACGTGTAAAAATCAAAACATATACCGTAATTTCCTGCGGATAAGACGCGTCTTATCTGACTTTCTAGACCACAAAAACATCGCTGCGCCTTATCTACAGGTGCGCCTTATCTGGTGTCGCTTTAGTTCAAAGTGACGGTCTTTGTGTGAAGAATTCTTTCAATGCCGCAATCAATAATGCGGTCAACCAAGGCTCAACTCTCCAGACATTGTGACCGTATTTTCATTCCAACAATGCCGCGATGTGTTGATCCCCCATGATCGTGCTTTCATTCCAACAATGCCACAATGCATTGATCCCCCTTAGTGATCGTGCTTTCGTTCCAACAATGCAATACAAACGTTTTTCTTTGTGGCCGTTTTTTCATTCCGATAATGCTGCAATCAGAATTACTTAAACGTTTGGAAATCGCATTCACTCAAGTTCTATTGTGTGAACGTTGAAGGTGTTTTTTGTACAGGATATCTTCGAAGTCTGCTTTAGACTTAGGATAATATGAAGTATAATGTCAACATGACAATCGGCATCATTTTGAAACCGAAGTCAACAAGCTTCCTCCATTCACCGCGTTTTGGTGTTGCTCAAAGGTGTGCGGTTGGTTTTTTCTGCAAGCCTGAAGATCAAGATGAAAACAGTGCGAGTCGGTAAAAGCGGCTCAAGAAAGCGTACTTCCGGCCCGAGCGCCATGTTATGCATACAGAGACCGCACGAACCTCAGTGCACGTGTGGCCGAACATTTTATAGAAACACGCTGCGGTGTATCATCAAGTCCGAGCGGTAAAATCTCGTTAAAATATATATTTCAACGGACAAATACATACACAGAGAAGAGAGATCACGTTCTGAGAATTAATTTGCGGAAATTCTCTTTCTCCACCGATGTATGTTATTTTCTACGAACCAAATTCGTCCTGATACGCTACTGTAGTCATACACGGAACATCATGGTCCGGTACCGTACGTAGGCCGTAGTCACTGGCTCCTGGCCCACATCATAGCTTCGATTCTGTAAGCATGCGATGGGAACCAACGAATACTGATGGCACTGCTGCCGCACGGAACATCGTACAGTGGCATGGCTTCGACGACGTGCATCACAAATGCGTCAGAATTACAGGCCTTTTCGTCAAGATTTAGCGTGTCAAGATGAAATAATATCGTGTAAACGATTATGTTGTGCATGCAAATGGCGTGTGTAATATTACTGTGCGTATCGGCGGCTGAAAATGTGATCGGCAATTTGTTTTCTGTGTACGGTGAGTAATTATTTATACTGACACTGTGACAGCTCGGTTACTTCTCCCACGGTACATGTAGTGTAAGGTCAGAAACAAAACAGGTTTGTTGAAGGCAACAGCTTAACTAAGGCTGCTTCTTGACTGGCCTTTTACTTGTGCCGTGAATGAACTAGCCTTGGTCAAGGTGTTCGTCAATAGTGCTTTATACAGTGCATAGCGCATGCCCAGCGCATGTCAGATACCATCACGGACAATGTCAACAAACGCCTTGACCAAGGCTACATGTAGTTCCGTCGCGGCGCAAGCAAATCGCAGGTCGACCTAGAAGCCAGCCTAAGACCCATCTCCCTAATTGAAGTACTGGGCTGTGAGTTTACAAGATAGTAGGGTAATCGGGTATCCGATAAACACATGGGCTGGATTGTGTTTGAATATTTGTCAAAGAGGACAGGGATGATGGTGGGTTTGAACCATTCAATTCTGAGCAAACCATTCAATTCACACACTATACACTCTTCCTCACATACTCATCTTAAGGTAAAATGCAATACAACAGAATGGGACTGACACAAAATGATCACACCAGAAACAATTGTGAGATATTAACATCATGTATTTTAATATGGAACCTGAATGCAATCCATATGTCTACTCCATCAGGCTATTACTGGGGCAGTCCAAGAATTCACACATGTTACGTCCCAGCAAAGTTTAACCGTCCAAACATCAATTAAGTTCAGTGTTGATTTTTGTATTCTACTGGTGGGCATTTGAAAGGAGAATACCGTATCAACAAGAATTTGTGTTAGTCTTTGAGATGAAGGAGACATGGTACGTTACGTATGGGACCACAAGGAGACCTTTTCTTGGACTTGCCCTACTTGCAGAAAGGAGAGTTTTTTTATATTGTACTTACTAGGCCTATTAATATGTGATTTACAGATAGAAATGGAAACAAGTCTTTTAATTAAAAAGTTTGCTAATATAGAGAAACGTGGAACATTTTCAGCCACTGCAAAGCATAGAAAGTGAATTTGACACCACACTTCATTAACATCGAAGCATGTCAGAATATTGTGTTTATTTGTTGTTGTTTTTTTCAATTATATAAACAAAAATCATGAAAATAAAATTACAATGCATCTAGTCAGTTGCTTTTTGTGGTTTATTTGAAGAGAAAAAAAAGCAAAGAATACCCTTTGTTTTCATATTTCCTTTAGTACTTTTAATGTTCAATGAACATAATCCTGAAAATTTTGCTAAGGAAACCACCCCCCCCCCTTTCAATGCTGTGTCAAATCAGTTATTCCTTCATCTTTTTGCAGTTTTTAAAACTGATCTTCCCACCAACCTTTGCACCAATGTTTATTTAAAATATGAACAAAATATAAAATAAACATTCTTAAAAACATTAATTTCAAAAAAAGTCACTAATCTGTGGTTGGAAAATCCCAAACTACTCTTTTAAATGTCTGACATAAGTACAATAATATTCAGGCAGCCTAATCAACAAAATATAACATAAACATTCTTTAAAAAAAAATATTTACAAAAAAGTCACCAATTGGTGGTTGGAATAATTCCAAAACTACTCGGGGTGATAGTTTTTTGAACCGTTATACAGGCACAATTCAGCCACTATGGCAAATGAGTCTCCAAAAATATAATTTTATTTACAAAATATACATGTGTTTTCCATCTTGGAATAATTGCATAACTTCTCATTGTTTAAAACTATCATTGTTTAAACGTGATACATCAATACAACTGTTGTCAGGCCAACAAGTCTCAACTTGGAAATGGACCAAACCACCCATACAGCCTCAGAAATCAACAAATACCATATATCCACTGGGTTTTCAAATTAGTGGTGTTTCCATGCACACACACAAAGATTTGAGGTCTACAGTCATTTTGTTTGCCACTTCAAAAAGTTTTCCAATGTGGAATCTACACAAACATGAGACACAAACACGAGATTGTGGTCAACCAGGGATCTTATTTGCATAAACTGCTGTTGTTTCAAAAAGAGTTTAAGTTGGAGAATAGACTTGGAACTGTAGATTTGTGCAAGATTTGCCCGGTCCACTCTTTGCATGAATCTACAGTTCCTTGTCCATTCTCATTGACATGACCCAATCAGCAAATCATACACACTCTAAAAAGCCAAAGGTCAGATTCGACCCAAATCCGGGTCAAATTTGACCCGACAATTTTTGGGGGTCAAAATCGCGCTTCTCTTGAGTCACCTTTCTGGCCATTTGACCAAGAAAATTGTCATTTTGACCCAGAAGAGTGTCAGGTCCAATCTCAGTCTGAACCGGATACAGGGTTATATCTATAACCAGGTAATGATGATAAACTACAGTGTCATATGTGGAGGGTGAGCAGCTAATTGTCTTACACACAGTGTGACCCTACTGACCATCTGACTTGAGAAAGTGTTATGATGTTTGTTTCAATTGCAAACAGCCATCCTGGAATAACAAATATAAAATATCTGTTTTTGGTTATTTTTAGAATGTGCACAAGTCGCTGATTTTATAGTATTTTTTAATATGGTAAACAGGTAATTGTCTTACATGCAGTATGTGACCCTACTGACCTACATCAAGAATGTTTTACCATGTTTTGCATGTGAGAATGGTCCTGCTTAGGATTGAAACATTAGACCCTCTAATTTTGTTGATTTTCTTGTAAATTTCATTTCCTTTCACTGAGAATGTTATCATTTTGATATTGTTATGACTACGGGTATTTCAAGAGTGGGTTTGGCAAGGGAGAATTAAAATTCAAAACTAAGTGACTCATCCCATACAGTGCCACGTTGCCACCAAGATCCAAGTCAGTCAGTTTGGGCATGTTACCTACAGCCGAGGCAATGTGTGGATTGTCTGAATCTGTAAAAATGCACCAGCTCAGGTTCAGCTGATTTAAGTGCTTCATTTTGGGCAATTCCTTGGCCCACACTGCAGCACATCCACCCAATGACTTGTTGCTACCAAGATCCAAGTCAGTCAGTCTGGGCATGTTACCTACAGCCGAGGCAATGTGTGGAATGTCTGACTGTGTCAAATGGCAACAGTTCAGGTCCAGCTTATTTAAGTGCATCATTTTCGGCAATTCCTTGGCCCACACGTCAGCGGATCCGCCCAATGTCATGTTGTCACTAAGGATCAACTCAGTCAGGCTTGGCACGTCATCTACAGCTGAGACAATGTGTGGAATGTCTGACTGTGTCAAATCGCAATTGTTTAGGATCAGGTTATTTAAGTGCATCATTTTGGGTAATTCCTTGGCCCACAACGCAGCACATCCACCCAATGACTTGTTGCGACCAAGATTCAAGTCAGTCAGTCTGGGCATGTTACCTTCAGCCGAGGCAATGTGTGGAATGTCTGACTGTGTCAAATTGCAAGAGGCCAGGCCCAGCTTATTTAAGTGCGTCATTTTGGGTAATTCCTTGGTCCACAAGTCAGCACATCCACCCAATGCCCGGTTGCCATCAAGGATCAAGCCAGTCAGTTTGGGTATGTCATGTACAGCCGAGGCAATGTGTTCAATGTCTGTGCTCTGAAGTTTGCACCAGCTTACTTCAAGTTTCTTAAGGCTTGTCAAGTGTTTGATATGAGGGGCCCATTCTACAGCTCTACTTCCCAATGTATTGCAGTCAACTATGTGTAGATTGGTCAAAACTTGGTTGCATTTCAGTGATGCCAGGATTTTCTCAAGCTCACCCTTCACTATAGGACAAAAGCAGAGCGTCAGACCCCTGAGGTTTTCCATGTAACCCAGGGCGAAGGCTAAACCACAGACCAAAGACACGGAAAAAACCTCAATGGTTTCAACGCGTGACAATTGTGCCATCAAGCCATCTGACCTACAGATGATTTCGAGAAGGTATATGAGAGTGCGGAAATCATTACTGTTTTTCACCTCGATATCTGATGGGATATGTGAGTCGCTGGTGAGACACTGTGGGGCATTTTTGGCTTGGCTTTCAAAAAAGCATTGTCTACTAATCGCTTGTACAACAGATGATTGGTACCTTGACACAGGATATCGATACTCAAATGTATGATCAAGCAGTTTCACGATGTCAGTCATGCACTTTTCATTGTCGCCGCAACAAAAACGTAATAGGAAATCATTTGAAACAAAGCCCTCAACTGTCTGACAAAGTTGACTTAAACTGTTTTGAAATTCTCCAAGTGGAACAATTTCGTACATCGTATGCTTTCCCTGGTTTGACATATGTACACTTTGCAAGTATTTACCAGCACAGTATTCCTGAATAGTCTTGTGCATGAATTGTATGTTGTTGTGGCATTCGAGGTTTTTGATAACTCTCTGCTGGGTTAGGATGCCCGCTTTCAGTGCAAGGTGCAGCGCATTTTGTTCAAACTCATCAATTTGATATGAGAAATTGTGGTCAGCACTTATGAAACCACTCAGTGCAGTTTTTCCTATAGCAATCACTGTTTTTGATGCATCTTTGGAGGTATATCCTTTTCTTGTGAACATGTAATCAACTGCCTTAGTGAAGAGGCGTGTAGTTGTTTTTGGGAGTTGTTTATTCTCCCTCCACAACAAACACATGAGAAGGAGAAGCATTGGATACGTGAAAAAATCGAGCAGCGTGTTGGATTTTTCAATGCTTTGGATCAGTGCATTGCCACTAATAGGATCTTTGTAATAGAATTTCCGAATGTATTCATTAACATCCTCCTTGGTAAACCCCAGAACCTCTACGTGTGTGCAAGGATTTTGGACAAGTGACTTCAGTGTCTCAAAATGAGAGGGGCGCGTTGAGACAAAGATGCAACATTTTCGGTATTTTTTTCTATTGAGTGCTTTTAGGATAGAACCAAATGAGGCTGCATCAAGTGTTTTGGTCCTCATTTCATCAAAACCATCCAACAGAATCAAGATCTCATTTGAGTTGGCCAGAATGAACTTATCAAGTTCATCTTTGGCTACTTCAGATGTTTCACCTAGAAGTTGATCAAAAACGGAATCAACAAGATCAGATTTTTGCAACAGGGCACACATCTTTAACAGAAAGACAAGCTTGAATCTTTTCAGGATTTCACAGGCCTCATCAGCCCAGTCATATACAATCTTGTCAAAAATGGTTGACTTCCCGACACCACCAATGCCAAATAAAATAGCACGATTGAACTCAGTCTCAGGCCAATCTTTCAATATTTTCTCATACTCTGTGGAATATACAGTTTCCTCAGAGTATTCTTCTTCTACAGTACCTTTCTTTGTTCTAACCCGCAATTTAGTGTAAATGCCAACAATGGGTCTTTGATCGTCAGGAACCTCGGGGTTAAACTGAACATAAGAACCTGTTGTCTTGTACCATGTCCTCAAAATGTCCCTGGTCTTGTTACCGACTTCTTGGTTGAGATCCCCCACTCTTGATTCTTGGTCTGGTCTCTGACTCTGCGGAAGTACTCCTGTTGAGGTCAAACAAGCAACATGCACTAGTAAGCAGCAGGTCACGGGTTTGTGATTTTTCTCATAATCACTCGGGACTACACTGAGTATACAGTGTTTATAAAATACGTCAGTGAAGGGAAAATCCAATATTGAATTTATTATTTCACTGAAACACTATTTCTGAAATAATTGAATAGTCTTCTTCTACAGAGGCAAATATGTAAAAGAAGTGGTGACTTGGGATTTACAGCTTGTCAGTAAGGCAGTGTACAAAATAAAATTACCAAAAAAATTTAACACAAAGAATGTTGTGGCTTTTATACTTCTGTTGGACACAAACTTGCGCAAGTTGGATTAAATTCACATTTTTTTTCACAAATAAAAAATAAATTAAGACAAAACTGGTAACTGCAGTGTGTAGGCTTTAAAACAGTGGATTCATTATACTATTCATTCATTTATGCAAAATTAATACATGTAAGTGCAAAATTAATACATGTATGTGACTTCTGTAAAACTATAATCTTCACTTTTTTTCATTTTCTTTCAAATGTGACACACAATAGGGGGCACCATTTGGCGTGGGTACATAAAGAACAAATTACAAGACTTTACCCACTATAAATAGTGCCCTCCTAATGTGCTCACCAGAGGCCCATATATATCCTATTACAAACTGAATATAGTTGAAGCTAGAAATTGGTGACTCTCTCTCTCGCATTACCAGCAATCCGCCCTTTGTGTCCCTGATTGTGTAGTGTATCACCTCCACCCCCCCCCCCCCAAATACATTAACACCTGATCTAATATATCAATTAGTGTAACAAACAAGATTATATTTACCTGCTCCATCCGACGGCGAGCTGTAGAAGTTGACTACATTTGAACCAACAATGGTAGGATTGTTGCTACCGCTGACTGTGCCCATGTTTCCGATGGCTCCAGTTCGTTGTGGGGAATCTAAAATCAGAAGAATTAAAATATCTCTTAAAAGGACATTGACAAAATTATTAATGTACTTGACTTCATCTCTATTATTTATTTATTTCTGGTAATGAAACCAGGGCACTGTAGCTAGCAAGCCTGAAGAAACCTGTGGAGAGAAGACAATGAGAAAAAATGACAGTTTTAGAGGTGGGTTGAAAACACCAGAAGAATATTCTGGGAAAAACCCACGGAATCAGGGACTGAAACCCAAACCACATATTGGCCCATGGAAGGCGAGGAAAGTACCACTATGACAACCTGACTCCCCTTAATCTCTAGTTGTCTATTCCATACTTGGAAAACTAATTGTTTTTATGAAGATATGTGATTATGCAAAATCTGAACGTCCAAAAAAGAAGTTGAAACCCAACAACTTAAACAAATTTTGTCGCGAGGTGGGTAGGTGTGTGGTGGGTGGGTGGGCAGGTGAGTGGGGAGGGGGAGTTATTGCCCCTCCCTCCCTCACTGATCCCATGCAAATGCTCAAGCTACTAAATGTACTCACCTGTTGCAGCTGAGGGTACCTGTGCCTCCTGTTGCATCGTGGTAGGGACATCAGTCTGGCAGGCTGCTTCAGATTGAGCAGCCATGGTACTTTGGATCACCCAGCCACAAATGGAAGTCCTGTTTGTCAATGATAAATGAAAAGCTGTAACACACTGGTCTTCATTCGAGCTTCATTCCACTGGTCATTGATTCAGCATTAAATTTGTACTTAAAATGTTGTTTATGTTTGGAATAAAGACTAGGTTTTCACATAATTCAGCTTGCACATGAATAAAGCTGTGCGTAGATGGTACATTTTGTGGTCTAGATGGGTCACGAGGGTAAAACATGCGACTTTGGCATCCGAGACCGAGACCAGCACTTTCAAGACTGAGACCTGAACCCGTTCGAGATTGAGACTCTGATAGGATGAGCCAGAGACTCTGATAGGATGAGACCAAAACAAAACCGAGACCGAGAAAAAGTGGTCTTGAGTCACTGGTAGAAACTGCTCCGCTAATGCACAGTTGACCGTCAGTCAGTGAGATTGGTAACTTGCGACAGCAAAACTCTAAATAGGCTACCCCCGACGTTTAGTATCACCCATGAAACAAAAAAAGTACCAAAAACTAAAGACATGACGGTGGCAAAACTTACAGTTGAGTTTGAAGCGGGTTGATTCAGAGACATCCAAGATGACACTGAAGCACTGCAGCTGCTACGCCCACCAATCTCATGACCACTTGACGGAACTACATTATGCAAATTAATCTCTCGATAATATCGATATATGGTATGGACTCAAAACCTTAAACGTTATTGACAGATGACTTTGATATTCTGTCACATGCAAGCAGGTTTCACCCAATGAAACAAAATATGCACTTTTAACAATTGTTTCTTGTCCTAATAAGACTATTTTCATACCGGTACTAAATACATGTATAGCTTAGTACAAAAATAAAAGGCTGTTTTTAATTGTGGCAAATCGCGTATCAATATTATATAAACTACATTTGTCCCAGTAGGCCTACAGAAATACATCTGGGTTTCCCCAAATTGTTCTAAGTCAACACTGAAGTTCACGCTGAAGTGTTTTGTTTGGTCTGCTGTCATGGAAACATCTACAAAGTTGACGAGTCAATGGGTGACTTATTTTTCTTATCGAAAGACGCAATTTCAAGTGTTCACAAGTGTTATTTTAAGCTCAGCATCAATTCAATGCAAATTAATTCACCTTTGAGCCTTTGGTCAACATGTACATGTTTTAGGCCTACACACGTACAGCTTGGTACAAAAATGTGACACTGATCCACCAAATATTTCTAGCGGCATATTTTAATTATGAGAAACTATAATAAAATGCACTTAAAACTGCTTGAATAATTATTTGAAAGTAGGCCTACGGTACATACTAAAACTGGCACTAATGTATGGACCAACTCTAAAAAGGCATCAAGCTTTTTACTTATTATAGGAACCATTTAAATTAAATAGCCAATTTGACAGTCCAATTAAATTGTTACAAATAAATGTACCCAGTATGTTGAAGAAAGAGAAGTGCTCACCTAAATTTCATCTTCAACCTGTCACTTCCTGCACAAAGCCCTGATGCTTTCACAAAGAAATCCAGCCGCAAATTAAAGACAGACAACAGTTTTAAAACTTAAGATTTCAATTCCTCAAGTTGGAGAATCTAGCGGTTGAAAAGCAGGAGGTCGTGGTTGGAGTCCCACTCTAATAAGCTTGCTTGCAAAGGTGTTTTTGTAGAATTGTACATGTCACTGACAGTTTGCAAGGCTTTTTTTCTTTAAGGATTGAGAAAGGTAGAGGACAATAGGCCGTTCATGAATTGTGTCTTTTGGTTTCTTGCTCAGAGCCAGGTTTCAAGAAATCAGAAAGGCTCCTAACGAACAAACTAAGATATTAGGGTTCAATGACTGCAAACTGCAAAATGTCATCAGGGTGATTGCTGAATCGCACGGCACCAAAACCACATACAAAAATCGTAAACCACGTACAAAAATCGTTATTTTTACCCAAAGAAAGTGTTCAACATTACAAGAAAAGGTGTCATTAGAATTGAGAAAACTGAGAAGTCTGCTTGAGGTTGAAAAGGTAATTTTTGAACGATAAAAAAACCACTAATTGACTCTAATTTGATCGAAACTAAAAGAAGGGCCCGTACAGCATCAGAACACGATCACAGCTGTAATAATACAGGTATCCATCGTGATCAAAAGTAATGCAAGTGCAAAGCGCAAAACCCAAACGACGTGGGGTGCGGGGCCCGATTAAGGGCCGCAAACAATTCGGGATTCTAGACGCTCTGTGCATGGTGTGATCAGAGGGCAATTTCTGACCACTTTAACCATTCTTTTTAAGCAAAATACTACCAGTGCAACAATTCCAGATGACTTTTTATACAAACCACTTACACCCCCCCCCCCCCCCCCCCCCCCCCCCACCTATGTTTGGAGTTTCCGTGTCCAAGTCAGTGTTCTAGTCGAGTATCAAACCTCGAGTACCAAGTTTTTCGAGTACACACAGTGCCGAGTACGAGTACTTTTTAGTCGAGTCCTGGGCCAAAAATCCAAGTTCGAGTTTTTCAGAGTCCGAGTACAGGCCGAGTATGAGTACAAAGATATCGAGTACATCCCGAGTACATTTTTAAACTAAAGCATTATGGAAATTAGCACTGTTACTTTACATGTAATATGTAAAGTACCGGTAATTACCCAGTATTTCAAGAAATTAACACGTACACATATAATGTCTGAAGAAGAAGACATGTCTACGTCTGGATCATAGAGTTATATGATGATGCTGACTGGCTATTCAGAGCGTACTACACGGGCATTTCGAAGATTGCACGCCGGGTGCACCCATAATTGCGCTCGCGTTCTTTGCTCGTCACGTCACGTACGAATATTCAAAACTTCGCGATGCCTGTACGATATGGATTATGGCAGCCTCGTTTTTCGCTCAAAAAAAAACCCTGTATCTGCGGTTGCAAAGGGACGAAAGGCATGAAAGGGGTACGTACCTTTGATACAAATCTTTGCTAAATAACACAACGTCCAAACCTTATGTTTGAAAGCATTGATTCTTCAAAAACACAACTTTCAACATTTTAAAGAATGCGTCGGCGCGTAAAACGGATACACTGCAGCCTGCAGGGGTTACGATCGCGCAAGGCATGATGGTAAACAACATGGCGCAGCAAAGATCGTACCCACGGGGCACGAGGTTGCTCGGATGTGCACACTTCAGGATTGACTGCAATGCGTATCTTGTTGTTTTACTGTTGGTTCCACTTATAAATCCCCCCGACGATGCCTTGTTTTACCGTGCTGTTTTGCCTAAAGTTATGTGTTGTGCGCATGTGCTTCGCCCACTTACAAAATGTCCTTGCCAGCACAGGGTCACGTGATGAGTGCCCTCTCTAGTTTTTTAATATAACTCTATGGTCTGGATCGAACTCACCGCCATGCGCCAGAGAATGTGACGCATTTCCAACAAAAAGTGATGTGCACAACCTCTTCCCCACGGATACGATCTTTCCACGCCTAGTTAGTTAGAAAATGCCTTGTGTGATGAACGCACATGCAGCCCATGGAAAGAAGGTTGCGATTTATTTCGCTGGTATTCTTGTAGTATTCAGTAGGAATAGGACAGTAAAAATGTGCACCAGTGATACTGTGAGCGCTGCCAATACCCATTCACGAATACTCGATTTAGAGTTGATAAAAAATACAGCAAAATACTTTCATTATTTTCATATACACTCTGTGAAAATTTTGTTCAAAGTTAAGTATCGAAAAATTACATGTAGTATCGAAAAAATCCGAATTTTCTTTCAAGTACTGCGCGACTGGGATCAAGTTCACCGAGTACAATTTGTCGAGTTAAGGGACGAGTCCGAGTACAAAATTACGAGTACGTGCCGAGGACATGTTTTTTTCGAGTAATTATGATGAAGTGCGGGCCAAGTACATATTGGTACTCGAGTTGTACTCGAGTTCGAGTACGAGTACTCCAACACTGGTCCAAGTGACATCATTTTGTAGTAAAATTCCGTCTCTTCAAATTAAAACCAAATATGTCCACACAGACTCAACAGTTCCAGATCACGCACGCTGTGCTACCTGGTACATGTATAAATTCATCATTCACAGCGCACTCAGCGCGCGTCGTGTGTTACGCCTTCATCATCTAAACTGCACACAAAACTGCATCATGTGCATGGGTGATCCGCAATTGTTGCACGCGGGGATACAAATCTTTCGGCAAATGAGGCAAAATAATTCAAATGTCAAAATCATTATTACCAAGTGATACTTGAGATTATTTCCTTACACGAAAACCTATTATAGCAAAGAAAAAAGATGAATGTTGGCTACCTTCCAAAGGAAACCAGAATTGTGCCTTTTCGCTCTTCTTTTCACAGGCCAGTTTAACATGCAGATATTTTGCTAGACTTGACCCAAGTCGGGATTCTGTATGCCGTTGATCATGGTCCGTGTCATGTTTCGTTTATGAAAAGTGCGCCGTCCCCGCTCATCAGTAGCGCGCCCTCATGCACCGCCCCGATGCCTACTTACTGCACTGACATTGATGACATCAAAAACGTTGACGTCGAGTGAGTCAGTCACCATGACTAGGTTTTCGTTTTTTATTACACTGCTTCACATCAGTACGTGATTTCAACAAATTTGTTGCACCATGGAACCGTGGTCAGAGTGTTTTTTCGGGGATAAAAAAGTGGGACTCGTCCACCACTCCCCCCCCCCCAACCAACTGATGCCCATGGATGCTACAGAGATTGAGCACCACCACTGTGGCATCCAGGACTGCCCCCCCCCCCCCCCCCAGCATCAGACAGACCAACCACGGGGCACTTCGATTGGTCACCTCGATTAGAGGCCTCAATGGGCCAATCACATGGCGTCTCGATTGAGCGTCTCCACGGTGACCAATCAAAGTGCCCTGTGATTACTCCTAGAACTATGATGCTCCGCGTGAGCGGAGCCTCATAGACACAGAACCCCCACAAAAACGTCCATCAAAACAGAGACATTTCCCACAGAACTGCTGCACAGTTTGCCCCTAAACTTCGTACAATACCTCATGACATACTCGCGTTATGTGCGCCTAACAAACATCGCTGGATTCTGTCGGTTTTTAGGCCAAAATTATGAAAAATATGCCCTTTCCGCCTTGAGCCAATCTGACACTTAAAACGTGCACGCAGAGATTATGATCGATTCATGATTTTCGGTTTACTCGGAGCACGCCGCGGGGGGTACATTACATGCGAAATGATAGTATGCGCATGCATACAAATGCAAGTACCGTACCCCCCACAGCGCCAACCGAAAATCATCGATCGATCATAATCTCTGCGAGATTGGCTCAGTGCCCCACATTTATGGGGCTACCAGTACATAGAAGTAAGATCGCGTAGTTTTGAAGGGTCTACCAATGTAGCATCATGCTCCCCCTCCCCCACTCCCCCTCCCCCCCCCCCCCCCCCCCCCCCCCCCCCCCACAATGGACATGTGTGTAGATTAAAATATGTATCAATTTTTTTTTTTGCTGGCTATATGCTGCTGGCATTGCCATTTGCTGGCGCTGCGTGCACTCGACTCCCACTGTTGATTATCAACAACACCACTGTCCCTCTCACTTTTTACAAGAAAATGGGTAGAGAGGTCGATCATTCGTCAGTTCAGTCAGACCGTACTAAAATTCGAGTTTCATTCAATGGTAGCCCCATAAATGTGGCCAATTTACTGGACTACCTCCGTAAATAAAGGCCACACTTCCACCATGTACAAAAACATGTCGAACTTTGTCAAATTGTGATTTTCACATTTAGGCTAGTTGGTAGGTTTTTCGCCCCCTTTATCAGAAAGTGCTAATCAGAAAGTGCTGCCTTTTTCAGATGTTTATTTTCCAGAATTTCCAGATTTGTTTGCACCCGTTTGCGTATCAAAATTTCAATATGAAATTTCACAAACAATTAGAAAATGGCATCACTTTCTGATTAGCCTATAAAGAGGGTGAGTATGCTTGTCGAGCGCAATTTGAGTCCCCGCGCAAGTTTAAACTTGCGCGAGCAAGTTTAAACTTGCGCGTGCATTAATTTCCTTGCTACAAATTGCACACGCAAGTTTAAACTTGCGCACTACATAGATTTTCCCCATGCATGCAAAGCCGCTGAACTAATTTTTTTCCTGGTAAACTCATGCAGATATGTAACATTATTTTTAAAGCAAATTTTTCTCTGATTAATAGCACCACTGTGCTTTGTGAGACAATGCCTAAATTAATGCCTTTTTTGAAACATATTATGCTGATGAGGTTGACTGTGTAGAGGTTCAGAGATAAAGGGTGGTAATTAATGCAAACAATTTATGCTCTTTGCATCATGATGTGTATTATTGTTTATGGCTCATTCCGATTTTGTTTGATAAACAATAAACAACATTTTTATTCATTAAGTCCAATTAATTAATTAAATTAATTAATTAAATTATTTAATTAAATCATTAGTAAATTTATTTACTTTTTAAAATAATGATCATTTTATATGCATAGCGTTTTTAGGTTAAAACATGTAAACATTAAATATGAGTTATTGAGCTTGCATGAATAAAATAATTGTTAAAGAAACAAATTAAATTAATTAATTAAATTAGTAATGAGTTCATTAATTTTTAAGTCCGACTCGAGTCACAACTTTTGGTGACTCGATTCGACTCGAGTCCCTAAGGGCAAATGACTCGACTCAAGTCACTGCGAGCAAATGACTCGACTCGACTCGAGTCCCTCATCAGAATGACTCGACTCGACTCAGTGAAAAATATTTGCAATGACTTACGCCGGTGCCAGTTTTGGTTCACGTCACGTTAGAATGTTCGCAAATAATGTATACAATATACCGTACATACGTGGTTTGATCAGTGTCCCCATTAGTTGAATGACGATCAGCTGACACCCCCTTTTTATTTTCATTAAGAGCCAAATGTGGTGACTCGAATTGACTGAGCTAAATACTTGCTCGACTCGACTCGACTTGACTACACACTGTGACTCGACTCGACTGAGTCGACTCGACGCGACCCTCTTGACCTAATGACTCGACTCGACTCGAGTCACTTCTTTAAAATGACTCGACTCGACTCGAGTCACAAAACTCAGTGACTCGTTACAACTCTGGTACATGTAATGTAATTCAAAGCATTTAAAAAATAATGTCAATGATTACTATAACGTCAAAACATGAACAATAAATTGAAGGGATCATAATCATTCTTTTGACGTTAACAACGGGATACCCCAGAAAATTGTGATTTATTTACATTTAAGAATATAAGGCAAAAAACTTGAAGCTGGTCTCCATTACTGAACAACTTCAGTACACTTTCGAAGCAATCGCCGCTAGTGTGTGCTTATTGATTGCTTGCCCGGTCCCCTCCCTGCCCCCGCCCCCTAAAAAACTTCTCTGATAAGCACTGCTAAATCTGAATGTTTCTTTTTATTGACGCTAATTGAATTCCCCTTTTTATTTATGTCTTTGTTCATTGATTTATTTCATTATTTATAATAATTTATTTCTCCATGTAACAACTAACATGCTTTTCTTCATCAATGAAAATCCCGCCCGCAAGGTTCTCAAATTGCGATCGCCTTTGCACATTAAGTTGTAACGTGCGCACGCAAATTAAAATGGCGCAGTGTAATTTGCGTGCTTCGGGAGTCCCTCTCGCAAGTTTAAACTTGCGCGGGGGACTGAAATTGCGCTCGACTAGTCCGAGTAACTTAGACTCCAACTTATCGCCTTTGTAACATTCGGACATGTTAAAAAGGCGATGAGTTAATTGGGTCCAAGTTACTCGGACTAGCGCTCGACATGCTTCTAAAGCAAAAAAAACCTACAACTTAACTTAGCCTTAGCTTGAGTAACTCCAGCTGACATGCTCCATTTGAATATGGAGCATGTCAGCTGGAGTTACTCAACTTAGCCTAATTCGCCTAAATGTGAAAATCAAAATTTGACAAAGTTCGACAGGATTTTGTACATAGTGGAAGTGTGGCCTTTATTTACGGAGGTAGTCCAGTAAATTGGCCACATTTATGGGGCTAATTCAATGGTTATTCTTCAAGAAATACTTACGGGGGAAAGATTTCCATATACGAAGTTCACTCAACACCCTGTCAGTCCGGTACATTGCCTAATCAGGGAACATTTAATTTGTCTCCAGATCAGGCAACACATTTCCAAAACAGGATACAAATCACAAATATCATATTTTGCTCATAATTTTTTAAGCACATTGAAAAATAATATTTTTGAAGATAAAATATTTTCGATATCACTAATTGAACAAAATGAAAAAACAATTTTTTTTAATTATTAATTTTACATATATTTTTTTCAAAAAAGAATATTTCAAATTCTCATATTTTTAGTCTGCAACACCTCACCGCTTAGGCACTTTGTGAAATTATTTAGTCATTCATTAGACAAAAATGCCATATTGTTGATTTATCGTTATATATCGTTATATAAAGATATAGATCATTAAAAATTGCAGGTCAAAACAGTCGGATGAAATTAACTTAATGTTTCCTGAACAGGAAGCACTCTTTTTTTACATCACGGATGTTCCCTGTTTGGGAAACATTGTAAAGTGTCTCCAATTTTGGAGACATCAAATTGTTCCCTGTTCAGGCAACAGTTAAGGCATCTCCAGTTCTGGAAACACTTTAAATGTTTCCTGATTTGGGAACATTATTGATGTTTCCATAACTGGAGTCATCTGATTGTGTCTATTTTTGGAAACATGCCTGCCATGTTTCCTGTTTAGGAAACATGTATCTTCTTATGGAAACACTTTTAAATAATATAACATGATGTGTGATTAGGGTGTTGTAATTAAACTTCAACAAAAAAGTTTTGGCTTCATTACAGTGTTGGAGTACTCGTACCCGAGTACAACTCGAGTACACTCAGTTACTCGGCTCATATTCGACTATCAGTACCGGTACTCAAAAATTAGTTGGACTCGTACTTGATTCTTTGTACTCGAATTTTGGCACGACTCGTTGGTTTGGACTCGGTACTCGACCCCAGTACTCGGGAGTACAAATCGAGTACATTTCTTTTTTTTATCGATTCCATTGCAACCTAGAACTCAAGTCGTTACCAGTGAGACCATATAAGGATTTTTCCTAAGGTAGAATTTTGCTTGGGAATAATCCCGAAATGGTATTTCTGGTAATCATACAGCTGAGATATATATACATTGTGTGTGGATATGAATAAAAACTTGATTTAGGGTACCTATACATGGTATACAAAAAAAATACAACAGTTCTCCATCAAGGGCATGTTGATTTCATAAAAATGCTTCTCATTTCAAAACCGGCGGCACTGATCCTTGTAAAACTTATAGTGTTTGATTAATGGCCCAAGGTGGAGAACAGAAATCAGGCCGTGCACTTTTAAAAGGTTTTATATAAATCTCAATCTAAATTTGTAGGGAGAAACGTTAGGCATGTTAGGACTGAGACTATCGATTGGGACTTTTAATACACTCCTTGATGGTTCATGTAGGCCTACACCAGTGCAGTTGATTCACAGTATTACTGTAAGCAGATCAAGGAATGATTAAAGCAAACGTGAGTGTGCTCTTTAAAATTAAAAGCTTTGAAGAAAAACTTTTAAACTCAAGATCTTGACTTAATCAAAACAATGATTTTGTGTAATTATGCAAAACCTAAATTGAGTCGATGTTGATGAAGTAGGGGCGTTTGAATGTGTTAACATCATCTTACACTTTGTAATTAAGTGGAATCATTTGATTTAAATCAACGTGATTTAAATCAGCCAACCCTGCTTTGTTATTTCCCCCCCTTTTTCCACTTTTTTCCCCATAGGATAACACATGCTTTCATTCTACACAGGACTTTGAGACTTTTTTCGCATCCGATCGACTTCAAACCTGGCACACACTTAGACTACATGTACCATCTGAAGATTCAGCCTGAGGCCAAATCATGACGTCATCACGTGTCACATGACGTCATCCTAAAATTGCATCCTTAACACCCTATATCTACAGAACCGGAAGTCCGATCAGGTTCAAACTTGGTATGCAGGTACTCCGGGAAGACTTATGAACAAAAATTGTTGTGACGTCACTATGGTGTCATCATGTGATTTTTATATTATTATTCAATTTTTGGACCTTTTACTCATATCTCATGAACGGAACAAGGTAAATTCGAAATTCTTTTTGTAGAAGGTTTGTTAGGTGAAAGATAGATCATGCACAAAGTTTTGTAAAACGTGTGACGCCATCTTGACATCATCAAAAACGTGATTTTTTGATTCACATATAAGGGTATGTCGGATTGTTATGAAACTTGGTGGGTAGGTAGGTATTGATAAAAGCAAAATCTGCAGTGATGTCATCATGACCACATTATCTGTTTTTTTCAATTTTTTTTACAAAATTTTAAAATTTTTATCAGTTACCAAAAATTAGATAATATACCACCCGATCTAATTCAAACCTGGCATACACTTAGACCACCATCTGAAGATTCAGGCTGAACCATGACGTCATCATGATGTCATCAAGTGTCACGTGACGTAATCCTAAAATTATGATTTTATCGTCATCATGTTATCTAAGAATTGTTAAATTTTTGGACCTTTAAGCCTCTCATCAATGGAATGTGCTAAATTCAAAATTCTATTTGTAATAGGTTTGTTACATGTAGGTCATAGATACAGACAATTTAGAAAAATATTTTTGTGTGTGTACTTTTTGGTATTGTACTCGGACTCGGACTTCGGTACTTGGACTCGGCCCAGTACTCCGCCTTGAATGTACTCGTACTCGGTGCTTTGAACTCGGACTCGTCACAGTGTACTAACTCGGCCCTGAACTCGGCCCCTAAAGTACTCGGAGAACTCGGTACTCGGCTTTGAGGACTCGACTCCAACACTGCTTCATTATAAAGATGATGGCACACTGAGTACTGTGAGACTGCGTTCACATGTGGTACATGTAGTTAAAGGGGCATAGCTGTGTCCTAAAAAATCCATGAAATTTTCATGCTGTTGATTGTTCACTTAGTTCAAACACTGATCTGGTTGAAAGGAAACCAACCTAATGTCATACCGTTCCCGAGAATAGATGGAAAATGTTTACATCGGACATGAGTCCAATGTACAAATACATTTTACCTGTCGCGTCAGTCAATGTTCGATACACGTTGTATACATGTACATGTATGTCACTTAAGCACCAATGCACAAATGTGGTTTCTTACATTTCCGCAACAGGTGAACACATCACAACTGGCATGAACAGCCCGACTTTTTTGGGTCGCAAAAGTGGACCCTGAAAGTACATGTAGTTCTTACAAGCATTTACACAAAAATAAAACAGAAATGCCCCATTTTAAAAGGATAGTTGTGTGGATGTTTACATGTATATTCTACTTATTCTTTTCGATAATTAACAGCATATTCGTTAAAGCACATTTTGTACATGTAGTTCAATTAGGCACAATCAGGAAACGTTTTGTTTCCAGATCTGGCAACATTTTTCCATAATGGGAAACAAATAAAACTAATGTTAAATAAAACTGAAACATTTATGAAAACAATAATGCATAAAAGTGGGAGTGATCTCCAATGTAAAAAAAAACCTTTTATTAGGTTTCACCTTTTTACATACATGTACCTACATACTTTTTTTTAAGCAAAGAAAATTTCAAATGGCTGTATCTTGTGACTGCCGGACTTCACCACCACGTTGTTTTGAGGAAATATTAACTCATTTATTATGAATATTTTGTGGCATAATATCATTACCACATTACCTAAAGTTATGGATTACAAAATGTTGCATGTAAAAGCTGGAAACAATGTTTCCTGAACACGAGACAAATTTTCCAGTCATTTATGATGTTTTGTATTTAAAAGGAAACATCATGCAGCATCTCCAATTTAGTTTGGAGACATACCGGGTATTGCAAATGTTTCCTGATAGGGAAACAGTCCTGAGTTTTTCAGCTGTTTCCTATTTTGGAGACAGCTCAACATGATTCCTGTTCAGGGAACATGCTTCTTATTTTGGAGACAACATAATGTATGTTTGTACTTGTAATGTTGTTTGAAAAGTGTTGCTTATTTTATAAAGTACCCCAGTACCGGTACGTTGCATAAAGTTGTGAACCATTTATTTTTTTACAAACCTAATAGGTTTGTAAAAAAATGTGCATACACGTATATCCATGAAGGATGTCTGCATTAAAATGTTGGTTATAGGACCAGCATTTTAATATGAGAAGTTTAAGGTTTTTTATATGACTTTTGTGTGGTCATGGGTGGTCAACAATTTGTACACACACAGCAACTTGCAGTCCATTTTTCACGATTTCCGCATGACTGCTGAGCAAAACAATTTGGTTTTAAATTTAGGGAGAGCCAATCAATAAACCATGTGATAATCAAACCTACATGTACATGTATGTACAGTATGTAAAGGTGCATGTTGTGTGCAAAATTGTACAAATTAGAATTGGAGGATTCAGGACTGATAGGGTTAATTGCTGTATGTACATGTACCTGCACATGTTATCCCTGGAGATTATATATTTTAAGGTCTGGCATTCATGTTGGAGTAATACATTTTCCCATTCATTCATATGTTCATGTAGGCCTACATGTACATCCTACCCCTTTCTTAATTGGTTGAAAGTTGCTCTGTGAGCATTGATGATTGAAATAATGACGGCCCTTGATGATGTTCCAACATTCACTTTGCACTAGCAAAAAAAATACTATCAAGGCCTAATTAGTCACACACTGAATTAATTTCAATTACAAAGAAAGACCACTTTTTGGCCAAATTAATTTGATCCTTCAACGATGATGTGTTGGAGATTTCTGGAGACAATGTAAAATGTCTGCAAATAACTTTGCTTATTTGTTCTGAAATAATTTCTATAACTGGCCTATAGTTTGCAAGGGTTTGGACTACTAGCTGGTACAATATTTTAGGAAGACCTCAATGTGTCCTACCTCCATGGTAGAACTGCTATGATTGTGTTGCTTGCCTTGCTCTATTTCAGCCCAAAGTAGACAGGCACAATTTGTGGCTAGACCCCCCCCCCCCCAACTTGTGGTTGCATGGTTACAACTGGCAATCTGTCAGTCTGTACAAGCCTATCACAGTATCATCCATGCACAAAATACTGCATACCATTCATGCCATTAGCAATTTCTGTTCTGAGCCCAAGGGAAAGCCACAAGTGTGTGTGTGCCTACCATATAATGCACACAAGGAAGGCAAGAAAAACATCAAGGCCTAATTTTTCTTGTTTGGTGGAATGGTTTTAGGATGCATCCTATCGTGCAAACAGCATTCCTTAAGAGAAAAGCTTAATTTGGAAATGGAATTCTAACAAAATATCCAGAGTGAGAACAGGATATGCTACATGTACATATTGAAACTGATGTAAAATTCACGTGAGACAATTGCAAAATTAAAATTGCACAAATTTAGTCTTCGTAAAAAAAACTTTAGTGTGAGTCAAACAAAAGTATTTCCCCGTGAAACACCTTTGCTGTCACTCAGATTTGCTTTAGAAGAACCCATTACAGATGGTGGAAAGTCAAACAAGATTTTTATCGAGTCAATTAAGACTGATGTGAAGAATGAATCACTTGTGTTTTTTGGGGGGTGTAAATTTGAGAATGGTTGATTTTGTCTGTTTTCGTTTCCAATATTTCACTCATTGCATTTAAAGGGAATGTACAACATTTGCTTTTGCTGCAATTTTCAGAATGGATTTGGAGGATTAGTATGTTATATAAAATATTGTTAACTGACTTGTTTCATGTTTTTGGTTTGTAGATGCTGGAAAAACCAAGAAAACCTATCATGTTCTTGTAGTCTGGTTCCCTGACCCCACTTAAGATGAAACAAAGCAATTAATACACTTTGGGGAATCGTAAGGTCAGAAAATCAGTCTAGCAGGCTTACCCCTTCACGTGTGTGTGATCATTGCAAATAAAAGTCAAGAATAACTAAATCTGAAAAATTAAGAACAGTTTTTAAAAAAAAAACACCAGTTTTCTCCAACGCTGGTCGGCCGACCAGCGTTGGAAAAATATTCTTTTTCTTGAAAATGTCAGCCCACCAGGAGCCACAATTTTACAGGATGCTTTAGACTGTCAGTCCCTAACAATTCAGTAAGGTATTTCGTGATAATTTGATTATTTCATTTTTTGATGTTTGCACATGTGGTATTTTCCCTTTAAAGTGTTTCATCATTGTGTGTCAGTAAGTTATCAGCGGTACCCGTGGAGTTAAGTTGGCACAGTGGACAGCTAAAAATTGTGGTATTCTTATTACACCTTTGAACTTTCGTAACTTTTAAGTTTTATGTATGTAAAATACATGAATTTGCATACTCGATTACATAATTTATTTTTATGTTATTTTTATGATGAAGCTAATAATCCACACATTTACCCAGTATATATTTTTAATATATTAGTAGCACGGTAGATTCTGCAAAACCCAGATCCCCCAAATAAATATGGCATTCCTTGAACACTCGATAAATCTACTTTTGAATCCGTCAGGTCAACATCATGCATGTCAAATTGGGATTGTAAACTATGCTCTCTTCATTTTTATGGTACATGTGTGCATGCAGTATACATGTTCTGTGTATTGTCTAATCATTTATGATTCCTTGTTGTAATTGTGAGTTAAATTCCTTTTTATAGAAATCTCCGTTTCCATACATTGACTTAAAATATATTTTAAATGTTTGTTCAAAGTGAACTTCATGTACATGTACATGTATGCTACATTATAACTATGGAGCTCCATGTTATAAGTTAGAGGAGGTACTACCCACACATGTAATTTACATTGTATAATCAATTATGAAAAGTCTCTTAACACATGATGGGCTAGCATTGTGCTGCTCTTGTAAGGCTCAGAAGTCAGGCCAGAAAACTGGTCATTATGCAGGATTTCATCTTACCATGGAATATGATACCCATACTACTTGTGCACAAGGGCAATCTAGTGATAATGATGTTACATAATCAATCCCTGTGGTAAAGGCCAGAAACTTTGGTTACTATAGTTACCGTGCAACCGCAGCTTCATAGACTTCTAATGTAGGCTCATAGAGGTAGGCTGTACACTTTTGCTGAAGTTTATTATACAGAGAATATAACTTTACTCTGATTATTGAATAAGTGGATTCATTGATCTTCAGGAAGCCTAGATTCACTTTTGTATAGATTTAAGAAAGTAAGATCACCCTTTTGAGGACTTTCTTCATTCAGATTTATTTGATTTCCAGGAATTTGAAGGATTTGTATTTCCCTTATTTTGATTTATATCCATTGGATTTCTTGTTTACAATTACTTTAACTTCTTTGAGTATATTGTACACAAAGTTCAAGAATAGATTCCTTATTTTACTGTACAGGCCTACCGGTATGTACATCCTATTTTCCACTTTTTATGTATACATGTACCGGCATATGGGCCTACACATTCTTGAATTCAAACTTTGGTGTGTAATTCAAACATCCTTTTTGTCCAGAGTACAAGGTGTCCATAGTGCAGTAGTACTGGTATAGCCAAACTTTAGACCCTTCATTCTTTAAGTTACTGCATATATAATGAGGTGCACACAGTTTCTTGGAAGTCACCATACCTTAGTACAGGGGAGGCAGGAAGTTGACCCATGTTTTATTGGCCCCTAGAGACTTCTTTTGACCACATGTCAGATGCCAGCAGCTGTCTTATTAGACTGGCACACTAGTCCTTAGGTTTAGTTTATACCAGTACCTGGGTAGTGATGCAGCATACATACTCATATTACTCTTTGTTTTTACATAGAAGAGGTTAGGGGACTGGGTGTACATTTTGTACAGTTCATTTTTTTTATGTGACTGTGGTTTGTCCAAACTCTGATATCTGAGACTTTCAGAGTACTGTAACTTTACTGCTGGCAGGTTGAAGACTACTTGAATTCACACAACAATATTTCTTTGATTATCAATATTCTTAAACAGTATGTATTCTCGATTAACTTTGCAAATATTTTTCAATGTCGTTTTTTAACGTTAATCTTATTTTAGTGTATGTTTTAAATTTGTTTATAAACACCATCATATTCTGTGCTCATGTAGACTTTTCAATTCGTTTTTTCTTTCTTTTAAATTTTAAATTTTGCAAAATGCAAATCGAACTTTCAAACGACTAAATGATTAAGAATATTCTAAAAGCTACGGTAGATGATTCACTTCTTAACCTAGTGTTAAGTCCAATTTCCACTCTTTGTTGGCAGGAAAAAAAACCTTTAGGAGCACTTCCTTGGAACATTTTCAGACGGGAAAAATCCTGAGTAGAACGTTTACTAATCAGGAACTAACTGTTTCTTTACTTAGAAACACTTAACAAATTTAAAATTGTTTCCTGATTTGGAAGAGTAGGGTTTCCTGCTTTGGAAACAATTTACCTTTTTCAAAATGTTTCCTGATCAGGAAACATTTTTAGTGTTTCCTATTCTGGAAACACTGTACAGTTTGACAAATGTTTCCTGATCAGGAAACATTTTTAGTGTTTCCTATTCTGGAAACACTTTACAGGTTGACAAATGTTTCCTGATCAGGAAACAATTGATGCGTTTCCAAATCTGGAGACATTTGTACTGGACGGTGACTGTTTCCTGATCAGGATACGTGTTGCCAGAACGGGAAATTTGTTCCCTAATTAGGCATTGTACCGGACTGCTATATATCCACTGGGTTTTCAAATTAGTGATGTTTCCATGCACACACGTAAAGAGTTGAGGTCTACAGTCATTGTGTTTGCCACTTCAACAAGTTTCCAGATGTGGAATCTACACTTATTCACAAACGTGAAGATTGTAGTAAACCGCAGGGATCTTATTTCAGGCATGCAACTGGAAATTTCGAAAATTCAGGAAATTCCAAACCACACAAGACTTTGTACAGTATTTTTCAATGGCATTCCTGAGCAGTAAAAACCCAGGAAATCACAGATCCGAGGAAAAGTTGCATGTCTGTTATCTGCATAAACTACTGTTGTTTGTTAAGAAATAGTTTAAGTCGGAGAATAGACTTGGAACTGTAGATTTGTGCCAGATTTGCCCCGTCCATTCTTAGCATGACTCTACAGTTCCTTGTCCATTCTCATTGACCCAATCAGCAAATCATAGACACTCTCAAAAGTCACGGGTCAGATTCGACCCAAATCCGGGTCAGATTTGACCTGACACTTTTCCGGGTCAAAATAACGATTCTCTTGAGTCACCTTTCTGGCCATTTGACCAAGAAATATGTCATTTTGACCAAGAAGAGTATCAGGTCCAATCTGACCCAGATGCAGGGTTATACCTAACCAGACTTTAAGAGTGTCAGTTTGACTTTGATGACAAACTACAGTGTCATATGTAGAGGGTGAACAGCTGATTGTCTTACACACAGTGTGACCCTACTGACCATCTGAATCCAGAATGTGTTATGATGTTTATCTTTAAAGATAATATGCAACATTTGCTTTTGCTGAAATTTTTAGAAATGGATAGATTTGGGGGGTTAGTATTTTATGGCAAATATTGTTACAGTGACTTATTTGAAGTTTTTTGTTCTTAGATGCTGGGGGAAAAACAAGAAAACCAATCATGTTCTTGTAGTCTAGCTCCCTGACCCCTGAAATGGAGCAATTTGCAGACGACAGGGAATTGTAAAGTCAGGAAACCAGTCTAGCTGATTTGAACCTGTTCAATCGATTGCAATTATTCACACTAACTGAATATAGCAAATTGGGGGAAGTATTAGAAAAAAAGGCGATTTTTTTTTCCAACGCTGATTGGTCCGTTGGAAATTGATACAAAATACCACTTTTCTTGAAAATGTCAGCACATCAGGTGCCATGATTTTACAGGATACTTAAGACTGTCATTCACTAACAGTCCAGTAAGTATTCATAACAATTTGGAAGTTTTGTTTTTGAAGTTTTCAAATGTAATTTATTCCCTTTACATTTCAAACAAGCATACTGGAATGACACATATTTAATCATCTGGGTTTTTTTTTTTAATTTTGTTTGTTTGTTTGTTAGGGTTGTTGGGGTGTTTGTTTGTTTTGCTGTTGTTTTCATCTGCACAATTCCTGAATTTCACAGTATTCATTATTGTTTTATGTAGATGTTTAACAGCTAATTGTCTTACATGCAGTGTGACCCTACTGACAATCTAATATGAGAATGTCTTACAATGTTTTGCCTTTGAGAATGGTCCTGCTTAGGATTGAAACATTAGGCCCTTTGATTTTGTTGATTTTCTTGTAAATTTCAGTTCCTTTTAAAAATTTATAGAGAATGTTGTCATTTTGATATTGTTATGCCTAGTACATGTAATTCAAGAGCGAGCTTGACAAGGGAAAATTAAAATTCAACACTAAGTGACGGGAAGAGGGACTGTAACTGATCCCGTCCACGCAATGCCTTCTTGTCACGTAGGATCAACTCAGTCAGTCTGGGCATGTTACTTACAGCCGAGGCAATGCGTGGAATGTCTGACTGTGTCAAATCGCAATCGCTCAGGTTCAGCTTATTTAAGTGCTGCATTTTGGGTAATTCCTTGTCCCACAAGTCAGCGGATCCACCCAATGGACGGTTGCCAGTAAGATCCAACTCAGTCAGTCTAGTCATGTTACCTACAGCCAAGGAAATGTGTGGAAGGCCTGACTTTGTCAGATGGCAAAAGCTCAGGTTCAGCTTATTTAAGTGCTTCATTTTGGGCAATTCCTTGGCCCACAAGTCATTGGATTCGCCCAATGTCTTGTTGCCAGTAAGCATCAAGTCAGTCAGTTTGGGCATGTCATGTACAGCCGAGGCAATGTGTTCAATGTCTGTGCTCTGAAGTTTGCAAATCCTTATTTCAAGTTTCTCAAGGCTTGTCAAGTGTTTGATATGAGGGGCCCATTCTACAGCTCCACCTCCCAATGTATTGCTATTATATATGTCAAGACTGGTCAAGAGATTGTTGCATTTCAGTGATGACAGGATTTTCTCAAGCTCACCCTTCACTAAAGGACAACTCTGGAAACTCAGACGCCCGAGGTTTTCCATGTAACCCAGGCAAAGGCTAAAACACTGACTGAAGACACCTTAGAGACCGTCATGGTTTCAATGCATGCCAGTTGTGACACCTGGAATTCTGACCTACAGATGATTTCAAGAAGGTATATGAGAATGCGGAAATCAGTATTGTTATTCACACTGATATCTGATGGGATGAGTGAGTAGCTGGTGAGACACCGTGGGACCTTTTCGGATTGGCTTTCAAAAAAACATTGTCTACTGATAGCTTGTGTAACAGCTTTTTGGTACATGCACCCGGGCTTATTTTGCTCCTTGAATTTACGTTCAAGCAAGGTTACAATGTCTGTCATACACTTTTCATTGTCACCACAACAAAAACGTAAAAGAAACTCATTTGAAACAATGCCCTCAACTGTCTGACAAAGTTGCCTTAATCGTTTTTGAAATTTTCCCAGCGGTACAACTTTGTACACTGTACTCTGTACAAATCCCTGGCTTGACAAACGTACACTTTGCAAGTATTTCCCAGCACAGTATTCCTGAATGGTCTTGTGCATGAATTGTATGTTGTTGTGGCATTTGAGGTTTTTGATAACTCTCTGCTGGGTTAGGATGCCTGCTTTCAGTGCCAGGTCCAGTGCATTTGGTTCAAACTCATCTTTTTGAAATGAGAAATTCTGGTCGGCACTTATGAATCCACTCAGTGCAGTTTTTCCTACAGCAATCACTGTCTTTGATGCATCTTCGGAGCTATATCCTTTTCTTGTGAACATGTTATCAACTGCCTCAGTGAAGAGACGTGAAGTTGTTTCGGGGAGTTGTTTTTTTCTCCCTCCACAACAAACATATGAGAAGAAGTAACATTGGATTAGTTGCCAAATCGTGCACCGTGCTCGACTCTGCAATGTGTTGAATTAGTGCATTGACAACATCAGGATCTTTGTAATAGAATTTCCGAATGTATTCATTGACATCCTCATCAGTAAACCCCAGAACCTCTATGTGTGTGCAAGGATTTTGGACAAGTGATTTTGACAGTGTCTCAACATGAGAGGGGCGAGTTGCAACACAGATGAAGCAATCCCTATATGCTGTTCTATTGAGTGCTTTGAGGATAGAGCCGAATGAGGCTGCATCAAGCGTTTTGGTCTTCATTTCATCAAAACCATCCAAAAGAATCAAGACCTTATTTGAGTTGGCCTGAATGAATTTATGAAGTTCAACTTTGGTTACTCCAGATGTTTCGCCTAGAAGTTGATCAAAAATGGAAGCAACTAGATCAGATTCTTGCGACAGGGCACACATCTTTAAAAGAAAGACAAGCTTGAATCTCTTCAGGAATTCACATGTCTCATCAACCCAGTCATATGCAATCTTGTCAAAAATGGTTGACTTCCCGACACCACCAATGCCAAATAAAATAGCACGATTGAACTCAGTCTTGGGCCAATCTTGAAATATCTTGTCATACTCTGTAGAATATACATTTTCGTCAGAGTATTCTTCTTCTACAGAACCTTTCTTTGTTCTAACCCGCAATTTAGTGTAAATGCCAACAATGGGTCTTTGATCGCCAGGAACCCCGGGGTTAAACTGAACATAACTGCGCGTTGTCTTGTAACATTTCCTCAAAATGTCCCTGGTCTTGTTACCAACTTCTTGGTTGAGATCCCCCACTCTTGGTTCTTGGTCTGGTCTCCGACTCTGTGGAAGTACTCCTGTTGAGGTCAAACAAGCAACATGCACTAGTAAGCAGGAGGTCACAGGTTTGTGATTTTTCTCATGATCACTCGGGACAACACTGAGTATACAGTGTTTATAAAATACCACGTCAGTGGAGGGCAAAACCCAATATTGAATGTATTATTTCACTGAAACACTGTTTCTAAAATAATTGAATAGTCTTCCTCTACAGAGGCAAATATGTAAAAGAAGTGGTGACTTGGAATTTACAGCTTGTCAGTAAGGCAGTGTACAAAATAAAATTACCCAAAAAATAAAAACAAAGAATTTTGTGGCTTTTGTACAGTACTTTTGTTGGACACAAGCTTGTCTCAAGTTGGTTTAAATAACATTCAAATTTTTTTCACCCATAAAAAATAAATTAAGACAAAAACTAGTAACTGCAGTGTGTAGGCTTTAAAACAGTTGATTCATTATTCCATTCATTTATTTATAAGTGCAAAATTAATACATGTATGTGACTTCTGTAAAACTATCTTCATTTTTTCATTTTCTTTCAAATGCGACACAAAATAGGGGGCGCCATTTGGCGTGGGTACATAAAGAACAAATTACAAGACTTTACCCACTATAAATAACGCCCTCCTAATGTGCTCACCATAGCCCGATATCCTATCACAAACTGCTTTATAGTTGTAGCAAGAAATTGGTGACTCTCTCTCGCATTACCAGCAATCTGCCCTTTGTGTCCATGATTGTGTAGCATATCACCTCCACCCCCCCCCCCCCCCCCCCCCCCCCCCCCCCCCCCCGGATACATTAATACCTGATCTATAATATCAATTAGTGTAACAAACAAGATTATATTTACCTGCTCCATCCGACGGCGAGCTGTAGAAGTTGACTACATTTGAACCAACAATGGTAGGATTGTTGCTACCGCTGACTGTGCCCATGTTTCCGATGGCTCCAGCTCGTTGTGGGGAATCTAAAATCAAAAATATTACAATATCTCTTGAAAGGATACTGACAAAATGATTCATGTACTTGATTTCATCTCTAGATGTAATCTGTGCTTTGAAAACTGTGACTTTTAATGAAGATATATAAGGCCAAACAAAAACAATGGTGTGTTTACGGTAACCCTGGGATTTTTGCAGCCAAACTGCCGACCTCAAACTTTTTATTGCCATTTTGCTAGCTGACAATTTTAAATTAGGACTGTGCATCAGAACCTAATTTAAATTAGGGCTGTGCATCGGAACCGGGTACCCGAGTAATGGACCGTTGATGTCAGGAACCGGTTCCAGATTATGGGATCGGGTACCAGTAACCAACTTTACAAATGACTTAGTAACTTCTCAAACAATGAAAAGGAAGAAAAGGTTTTTATGTCATTTGTGGACAAATTTCAAAATGAAAACCAGGCTACATAGAAAAATGAAAACAGATTCCCATTGATGACGCTTGCGAAAATGCAATTTAAGAACTCACTGTTCATGTACACACTTGTATTTTTCTGTATTGACGCACTGATGTGGATTGCAGTGACCTTATGAACAATGTGTACAGCAACTTTGGAGATTTGAATTTTGAGTTTGGATTTCTTTAACAGATACCCGGGTTCCTGTATTTTTTGCAATCGGGGATGCCCGCTTCCTGTTACTACCCATAAATGCACACTCATATTTTGAATGAGAACTATTTGCAATATTTGCCACAATAATTGTCCACACTTGAAACTGACCATGATTTCACACAAACATACCTGTGATAAAATGTGCAAATATCATGACGACGTCAAATCTTGTATAATACTAGGCCTACAAAAGTACACCCGTTTTTAATTTTGCGAACAATTAAGCTGATATGTTTCATTTTTTAGGTAGCTAGTACACGCAGAACTCATGTGAACCTACATGATGAATGAGAAGCGTGCGACACCAGCCAATGGAAAGGCTGGCGTACACTTTATTAGGCTTTACAAGCATCACTTTTCGACGGTATGTTTTTGTCCTTGATATATTCTTCTTGTTTTTAGAAGAACACAGCTTGTGTATGAGTTAGTGCTAGTGCTAGCCGGCCCTAGCTGGGGCTTGACATACGTCACAATGTCATATCAACAGCTTGAGCTACATGTAGCTAGCTAGCTAGCAGCGCAGGCAGGCGGTCCGTGATGGCCGGGTTCACTGCATTGATCTCTGTATGGATAAATAATTCACCGTTTGGGTCTGAGACGACAAAGCAGAACACTTGCAGCAGCGGTCAAATATTTTTTTTTTGAGCAGTGCTGTTGGAATTATTGATTCACAATCCCTCATAGATACATGTAGATACGATTCAAGTTTTTCTGTTGACTGATCTAACTGACTATATGGCACTTTGATACAATCCGCATCATTTTTCGCGCAAAACTTGATGGGCATGGGAAAGGATAATAATTAATATTTTTTAAATGTTGATAATTGGTTTTATTTAAGTAAAAGAAGTGAGCTGATTCGAACCTGCGATCTTTGAATTTGAAAGCCCCATCTTACGCTTTTAAAATCACATTATTCCAAACTTCCCCGCACTGACTGAAAATCCTGGTGAGACCCCTGTTTGTTTTACCTCCATGGTTTCACAGAACCTAAATTGGGTCTATGATCATATCCTTGCCTGAATGTCACATTTTTATATTGAATGTAAACCTACAAAACATAACACTGGATGGCATGTTTCATGTATTTTTTTTATGTGAGGAATTAATTTATCAGGTTGAAAATAAATCCTTGAAAAATTATTTCCTTATTTTGGGTATACTGGTAAATAAAATTAGATACAGTTTGTTATGAATAAAATCAACAATATCCTTATTTGTAAAAAAAACCCACTGTATTATTGGGTCCACCACCCATACGGAACCCTTGGCCAATTTGTTTTTCAATGCACATATTTAGTTTGCATTAATGTGAGGAATTCATTGACTTGCTTGCCAACCCACTGACTTGCTTGTCAGTTTTGACGTTGTCTCACTCTTCACTAATGTCCCACAGGCGAGGCCTGCAAACCACCCAAGGAAAGACTTATTATACGACTCTTGGTGAACGCACATACCTGTCCCCCGAACAAATTCATGATCTGTTACTAACATGTAGTTCTTCCAGTTGTTTTCAGTGACAAGGAAAGTTCTATGAGCAAAGGGCTGGGACCTCCATGGGATCTCCTTTATCCAATTCTAAATTTTATGGTGTTTTATTATTGAGCTGTTTTGCTGTGTATCTTAAAGAATGAATGCATAGATGAACTTCAACTCTGGGTCAGCCTGCAGTTTTCTTTGGAGTGCATGTATGATCACCCAGGCCAAGTAGGCACTAGCTGGACTTGGAATCAGGAAGTTCTTGTCTGACAATACATTTCAATTTTCCAGAGACTCACAACATTTACACCAGACTCTGACAGGCTGACATTATTCAAAACAGATTAACCCTGTGCAAACAGTTGTGTTAGGCGCGAAATCATATTCTTATTAATTTAATGGGATGGGGAGGGGGAAAATGTCCCTGCTTCCCTCAAAAAATGATCAAATGACAAAATCCTGGCGACGCCCATGATGTTAAGTGAGTTTCAAACATTGCAAAAGAGCATGCAAATGCAACAACTGAAATGAAAAAAAAAACCAAAACACAAAATAACATTATTTCCCTACCTACCAGTACCTATCTGGTGGTTTTTTTTTAGGCCGTTACCGTAAACACGCCATTTATTTTGTTTGGCCTAACATGTATAATTATGAAAAATCAGACTGTCCGCAAAACAAGTTGAAGCCTGCCGACTTACAAACAAATCCTGGATTGAAGTGGATGGGTGGGTGAGGTAGGTGAGGTAGGATGGGGGGGGGGGGGGGGGGGGTTGAGTTGGGAGGGACGAGGGGTACTTCATGCCCCTCCCTCCTTCATAGATCCCATGCAAATGGTCTAGATACTGAATGTACTCACCTGTTGCATCTGAGGGGGCGGGTACCTGTGCCTCCTGTTGCATCGTGGTAGGGACATCAGTCTGGCAGGCTGCTTCAGATTGTGCAGCCATATGGTACATGTACTTTGGATCACCCAGCCACAAATGGAAGTCCTGTTTGTCAATGATAAATGAAAAGCTGTAACACACTGGTCTTCATTCCAACTTCAATGTCATTCTTCAGCATTAAAATGTGTACTTAAGCAGTAGTCGTCTCAATGTACCATTTATTTGTTAATAAATATGCGTTTGTCACTCTAACGCTTGGAACTGTCCTCCACTTGTATGTCATTCAGCTTGCACATGAATAAAGCCATACATAAAATGCGACTGCAAAACTTCTTAACCCTAACAATCCCATACTAAACTAGTGAACTGATTACATGCTTTACTTTGGGTTAGGCATGCCTACATAATCAGAGTCCAACAGTTTGGGTGTAGGGTTTGCCATATAGTGTTGGAATTTGCAAGAGTGAGGAATGTTCCTAGTAAATCACTCAAGGGATTAGGGCTAATAGGCTACCCCTGACATTTAATACAATCCATGAAACAAAAACAAGAAACCAAAAACCAAAAAGAAATGAACCTTTGTTACGGCAAAACTTACCGGTACAGTTAAGTTTGTAGCAGGTTGATTCAGAGACGTCCAAGCATTACAGCCCTGTACATGAAGCTGCCGCACCCAACCATCCCATGACCACTTGACGGAACTATATTATGCAAATGAATCCCTCATTAAACTTCCATATATGGCATTGACTCAAACTTTACAAAAGTTACAAGGTCATGATTCACAACAAGTGCTTTGACATTCTGTCACATGCAAGCAGTTTGCATCCAATATGTAACAAAACATTGCACTATCCATATTTGTCCTAATAAGTCTGGAAAATATCTTAATAAAAAATAAAGGCTATTTTTTTATCCTGGAAACCCTGCGCATCGATACAAATACATAAACCACATTTGTCCCAGCAGGCCTCCACAAATTGTGTACATCTGGGTTTTCCCAAAATGTTTTATTGTCAACAGCTAGCCTGGAGTCAACAATGGAAAGTTTTGTGTGGTCTGCTGTCATGCACAGATCTACAAAGTTGACGGGTCAATGGGTGACCTTTCTTTTCAAATGACGTGATTTCATGATTTCATAAGTGCTATTTTTAGCTCAGCATCTATTCAATGCAACTTAATTCACTTTTGAGCCTTTAGTCAACACCTACGTGTATATTGACCTCAACAGTTTGGTATACAGCAAATGTCTAGTGACATATTTGTAATACCCGCATTATGAGGAACTACACTCAACCAAAAAAGAAAGACCTCCCTAATATTTTGTTGTCTAACTCAAAAACTACTGAGCACATCTTGCTCAAATTACAACTAATCAGTACAGAAATTCCTTAGCAATCCAGCCATAGTACTCTTTATTTGGTCCAAAACAGTGATAATGGGTACACAATTATGCAATTTATGACAAATGCTACCGAACAAAAGGTTGCACTTTTGTATAGGTGCAAGGCGAGTGTGAACCACAACTTGCACTTATACAAAAGTGCAACTGTTTTCGGTATCATTTGTCATAAATTGCATCATGTCGTACACATTATCACTGTTTTGAGCAAAAAAAAAGAGTATGGCTGGATTGCTAAGGAATTTCTTTACTGATTAGTTGTTATTTGAGTGAGAGGTCAGTAGTTTTTTAATTAGACCAAAAAGTATTGGAGGGGGGGGGGCTTTCTTTTTTGGTTGAGTGTATGATACAATGAAATTCGAAAGTGCTTGAATAAGTATTTGCAAGTAGGCCTACATCCTAAAGCTGGCACTAATGTATTGCCCGATTCTATAAAAGCATCAGGCCTTTTCAATAGCCAATCCGACAGTCCAATTAAATTGTTACAAAAATTGAAAACAAAAACTCACCTAAAGTTCATCTTCAACCTGTCACTTCCTGCACAAAACCCTGATGCTTTCACCAAGAAATCCAGCCGCAAATTAAAGACGGACAACAGTTTTAAAACGCAGATTTCAATTTCTCAAGTTGGAGAATCCAGCGGTTGAATAGCAGGAGGTCGTGGGTTGGAGTCCCATAAGCTTGCTTGCCAAGGGTTTTTTGATAGAATTCTTTATGTCACTAGCAGTTTTTTCTTTCTTTAATGGGTAATTTCTTTACGCTGTCTCGATTCTTCATAAGAATAACTACGCAAATCGTAAACAAACAAGAAATTAAGGGGAGCCGATGGTGTAGGATCATCATTTCTTAACCCTAAAAGGGCCTGGTTATTTTGACCATCTCTCAGCGAGGGGGGCGGATTCCGCCCCCCCCCCCCAAGATCTCGGCCATCGAGTGACAAAAATTTTGAAACTCGGTACATGCATGGAGCAACTCTTCATGGTTTTGGAATTATCGCTAATTAATTATTCATATGTATGAATGGTAATTCTGGTCTGTGTACACGGCGTATATGGGAAAATTCAGTTTTCACGGCACATAGCGCCGGAAATTTTTTCGCTGCGCGACAACCCCTGGTCCGATTTTTATATTTTTGGTGTCAAAAGATGCGTAAGGCTCGAGGCTAAAAAGTCATAACAGCTTGGGTTGCGAGAACATTTTTTTTTAAAGGCTATCGCGCAAAAAAGCGAGGGGGGGGTTGGATTCCATCTCCCCCCCACCCCCCCCCCCCCCCCCCGGCCCTTTTAGGGTTAAAGCGATTTAGCATTCTGGAGTCTGGACTAATTGAGAAAGATGGAGGACAACGGGCCTTTCATGAATTGTGTCTTTTGGTTTCCTGCTTAGTGCCAGGTTTCACGAAATTAGGAAGGCTCCTTACGAATAATATACAAATATTGACTGCCTGAAAACTAGCCTCCCGAGGTGATCCATGAAGCATTCTATTTTTCCCGAGGCTCCATGGATCACCGAGGGAGGACAGTTTTACTTCACCACGAGATAAAGCAGTCATTTTTTGTTTTATAACACCTCTCCCACAGATTATGCTTGATTTTAGGTGATAACTGATTAATTTAATCTGAATATAATAAAAATTAACTTCTATTTGAATACAAAATTAGTTGAAAATTAACGTCAGTAACTGATTTTGTGTGTCTTGTTTATCATACATAACACACTTTTCTGGATGTCATCTTTGGTGCTTAGGTAGGTCTAGGTCTACTCTATCTACCATGGGGATAACAGTTATTAAACCTTTTCAGTAAGGTAATTACAGCCCAAGGAAACTCAAAAGTACATCAAAAATGTAACGTGAGTAACCCTGAAATTGCTCCTATGCATTTTTGCACACAGTGCGTATAGTACCGGTACTTAGGTACTTTGGTTGCTATGGGTACAGTACTTTTGGCCGGCACTGAAAGATAGCAAAAATATAAAGTAACATGTGACTCGCTCTCGGCCAATCAAGACACAGAATCTGTGAGAGAGGTGTTATAAACTAAGATATTAGGGTTCAATGACTGCAAACAGGTCTACCGGTAGTTGTTCACTATAGCAAGCCTAAAATGTCATCTGGGTGATTTTTGTCTAGACCAGGAAAGATTAAAGATTGTAGTTTAATACTGTAGTAATACTAGTTACATGTACACTGTAACTTGCAAGTGAAGATTTCATAGCGAATTTGGAATGTACTTTGCAGCCAATAGGGTCCATTGATTTACTGAATTACTCGATGTCAAAGTGATCAATATCGTTGATATCATTTATTTAAAATCATTTCGAGTTAATCGACAGTGATCGAAAAAATATGTGTCTCTGCCACGTATGTTCGTCCCTTCCACTTAGTTTGTGCGCATGCGCCAAAATCTCGGCTAATTCCAGTGACTGTCGTGCGCAAGTGCATTGGCATGAACATACGAGCTGCATGAGCGAGCGTGGATGGACCGCTGAAAAAAAGCTTTGTGTTGACAAAGACAACGCAGGATCTGTTTTCCATCCCAAATAAAAATATAAATGAGGTCCCTTGGAATGACAAGAAGGTTTAAACTAACTAATATCAGTGCTTCACAATGTCAAACTACAGACCGGTACATGTTAATTGAAACATACATAATGCAACTTTATCCACATCTGGAGTAAATACCATTTTGGTTGTGTGAACAGTTCAGGGGGTTTTTTTTGGGGGGGGTGGGGGTGGGGGGGGGGTGGGGGAGGGAGGGCGGCTAATTGACTAATTGGCATGGCTCAAGAGCACAAAAGCAAACATGTAAATTCCATTCAACTATTTAAAAATCGTTTTTAGGAAAAAAAAGATATAAAGATAAACTGAACTGACTAAGGGAATTATAACAATTTTTGAAAAGTTAAACAAAGAAACTGACTGGAGCGTGGTTTGAACCCACGACCCCCGATTAATTAATTATTCCGGTATCTACCAACTGAGCTATCCAGCCCTATGTTGGCAATTGCTCAATTTGTCAACATCTTTGTTCAAGGGGCGCTAGTCAGAAGCCATAAACTTGTATATGCCATGCAGCCAGGGATCACGCCCAAAGTCATGAAACAGACCCGGGAAATGGTTATCTGGATATCGCAGGTTTAAACCCTGCTCAAGTCAATTTCTCTGTTCAACTTTTCAAAAGTATAGTATAAAAGAAAAAAAAGTTTTTTTCCTAATAACTGTAATTTCCATCTTACGAAAAGTAAGCAAATGTCCAAACAATGACTGATACCCCTAGTGCAAGAATGTGGTCCAAAGCGACATTTACTGAGTTCAGCTGAGTTGAGTTGAGCATAAGTAGCTTGTGAACATGGTGAAGAGATCACATGCAGTGCATCGCAAAATGTGTGCATGTGTGACATTACATCTCTCGCTGAGCCACGTGTGTTAAGTAATTTGGTGTACGTAAAATATACGTGTCATCACTTTTCGTAATATTGATGACTAGGGAGTAGGCCAACAGAAAAAAAATCCTCTTTTCAGATCACTTGCTGTTTCAAATGAGTGCAGGCAGGCCAGGATTTGTAACTTACATGTATATAGACAAAGTCAGAAAAGACAAACCCAGAAAAGTGAGATCAAGCTTTGTGAATGAACACACACAAACCTGTTTTCTAAAGATGTTTTCGTGACCTTTTTATGATGTAGAGATTTGACTTTATGTTCAGTGCTGTAAACTGCTCCTACTTCTTCCAGCATTGGCTATTATCTTTACAGTGGCAGGAACCATACATCCTGCATGTACTGGTACGGTGCATGCTTTCACCTAGGCAAAGGAAAGCTTGCAAGTCTCGTCAGAAAACTGAGTTTCAAGTAAACAAACCCTTCTTTTGAATTAACCAACCCAATCGTTTTTTTGTGGTGGAAGAGCTGCTGAGAAGCATGTTCGTTGAAACAATTTGTCCACTTAAAAAATACTTCAAAAAGGAATTTTTTCAGAAGCACCTGATCCGCGATTGCATAGTAAGAAATTGCAACGTATTTTGCAAATATTCGATATATTGAACATGAATCGATATTGAAGATATACTGGTATGTATCAATAAATCAAAAATTCCGATACCATACAACCCTGGGAGTCAACTTATTCAGAACAATTCAATCCATTTCACTCACACATTGTACTTCAAATTCATTACTTCAAATAATGCCGTGAATTTCTTCAATATTGATGGTACTCACCAAGTAACGATGTATTGCAAGTGTTCGTTTCGAAGGGTGACCTTTGTTTGACCTCCAACAGGACCTCCAGGTATGTCACAAGCTGGAATGATAAAAACAACAAATCCACAGGACAATTAGATGCAAGATTCTGGTAGAAATGAACAAAAGATATGGGAATGTTTCCATTGTGTATTATCGTACAGCTTATCAAACAAGAAAGATAAAGTTGGTCCTCACTTTTCACACTTTAGTTCATTTGCAAACCAACTATGCCCCAACTTGGTCGTCAGACCCAGCTTATGTTGGGACTGTCCCAACTTGAGCCAAACTAGATCATTCAAGTTGCAATGGGCAGGCCTAACTTGGGTTGGGCACTGCTACTCATACATGGATGCTATAGAGGGCGCGCATTTACCAACGAGCGTACGTGATGAGCACATCCACTGCCATGTGCTGCAAAGTGTCATCAGACAAACTAAGCCATTTTCTACAAGGCTACCCTGGAAGTTGCTACAAAAAGACAACATGTTTGATCTGCCTCTGAGCTCCCAGTCCCGGCCTGCGATATTTTTTATTACACAAATATCTGGGGTACCACTGCGCTTTCCTATGGGGCATTTTAATAAAACACGGCTGCAGTGGAGGCTACTATTTTTCAACTTGGTACGGATTTCGGACTTTATTTCCCTTTAAAAAAAATCCTCCGGAGCCTCGGATCAGAAAAGAAAAACCAAGCATCCTACATGTAGCCCTGTCCAGCCAATCCTCATCCGAAGGGCCTACTTTGCTTTTATCATCGTTTTGCTCGACCAATCATGGCAATGGTTGCTGCCCAAGTTGGGCCTGCCCAACTGGATCACCCAAGTTCGGACAGTCCCAACATATATTGGGACCGACGAGAAGTTGGGGCATAACACACATGTCAGTATAGGCTAAGCAAACTGATGCGGCTATTGTAATCCATTAAACATCAAAAAGTCATTTACTTCGTAACCTTCATATTTTCCTAACAAAGCAACTCTATATACACAATTCATTTTGATTGTGTAAAATTTTTCAAAATTCCTCCAGCTATTCAAAAGTCATGCATGGATAATGCAATTCAAGAATACAATGTTGTGGATATAGTGTATTCAGCTCCCGTGACCTTTGACGTTTCTTAAAGGACCTTTGACGTTTCTTAAAGGTCAAGGTTCCACAAAATATGTTGCTCAATAAATTTCACTTCTTGGACCCTGCCAAAGTTCAGGATTTGCAGGTCAGCATTTAGCATGATGTGGACAATTCCTTACCGACACCTCGAAGTAATCCTCAGTTGTGTGTGGGTGCCCAGCACGCGCGCATAGTTTACAGAACCACATAATTTTTGTTTTCACGAAGTAGCTAGCCGGCATAGTGTGGCACTGGATGCGTGCAATCCATACATTTTCGTTTTCATGAACCAACACTGATATGCTCTTTAATACCCAAAACTGTCCCAAGAGGGTTTTCACATTTTCAAAACAAAACTTAGTGACGCATGACCAGAGGAATGCATCCAAGATATCAATGGAAAGCTTACTGCTCCTAGTTCATGATAATTCATAAATACCTGAGACAGTTTACTCATTTCTATTGGTCGAGAGCCCGTAATGTGGGTGGTTTTAAGCCACTGATAAAACACTGACTGGTTTGAAACTCAATTCCTGTGTTCTGCACCACATTTTGCAGTCCGTGCCAAGCGCGCCAATTTCCATAGGAGATTCTTAGCACTGCGGGCATGAGACACGTTTAAGACATGGCCAGAGGGGTGTTTCACCAAACTTGAATTTGAGTTGCTGAACAAAGTCGTTGGAAATTTGTGAAATTTTGACTTGTTTTGGTTTTTTGAGTGGGAATTTCTATGTGCTTGGCTGAATGTTTCAAATCGGCTAGGGGCATGGCATGCCTGGAAGCAGATAATGGCCCTCGCCTTCGGCCGGGTAATTATTGGCAACCAGACCACAGCTGGTTTTAAACGTACTAATGTTTCAAACCGGCCAAGCGCATATTCATTACATTAAAATGGACACTAGTTCAAAGCTTGTTCATATCATCCCTTTGTTTGTGGGTGAGGGTTTTTTTTGGGGGGGGGGGCACCTGTATAACTAAATATTTGAGAGTAACCTACAATAAAGGCATTTTCATTGAACTGATTCATTCCAACGTGTACAAATCAAAACATTTAGTGGAAGGGCAGAAACAAAACAGGTTTGTTGAAGGCAACGGCTAAACTAAGGCTGCTTCTTGATTGGCTGGTACCATCTTCCAACATAGAGGGCGCTCTTCCAAACCAAGTATTATATGCTAAATATGCATTATGTGCCCATTTTCAGGCCTCATTGTATGGGTTTTGGGACTTGGTTTTTATATTCCTCATTTATATCAAAAATATCTATACCATTATTGGGATATGGTTACTTCTAAAAAATAGTAAGATACTTTAAGGGCATTTTTGTTGTATCTTGAGGGGGCACATTTATGGCCGCAAAAGGGGCACTTGGTAAAATCTGGGGGGGGGGGGGCAATGCCCCCTAGCCCCCGGGTTTTGCCGCCCCTGTTCGAACATACGTGTGCGTGTATCTGTTTCTACTCCTCACCATGGGATGCGTGTGCGTTCTCCGCGAAACTTTGGCTGCGCGAATATATGCAGACAAGGCTAATTGCGTGTTAGGAATGATATCAAAACAACCTGCGAGCATTTTTAAGAATAAAAACGCTCATTACCTAAAATACTGTGATATGATTGGCTTCTACCGAAATCGGTAGAAGCCAATCACAGGGAAAATTAATTTCCATAGACTGTGTACAAACGTGGAACAAACCAGCGCGTACGCTTGGCAGATTGACCAAGTCTGGGTTGCTGCATCACTTGAAAATAACATGAACATGTACGTTTTTAACATGATGGTCCGGATTTGATGCATGAGGGCGCGCGTTATGTACTGTAAGGACGTAGGCGATATGCGCTGTGAGTGGATTGACTATAGGCACCGACCGAGCGCAACCCAGACTTGGCCAAGTCTACATTAAGCCCTGCATACTGCACACGTGGGCACCGTGCATAAATACCAAATTTCATTGTAACAAAACCCAATGAAAATTAGCATTCTATCTCCTTTGTTCAATTCCTCAAGCCATTTAAAAATATTAGGTTTTTAAATTTATTTGACCATTTTATACTTTTTTGTAATATATGCGTATCTTTTTCGGAAAATCAGTTTATAAAACAGTTTTGTAAAGTCATAGGTTGTGTCAATTATCTGGTGGTTTCAGTATACTCACATAGGCAATTGAAGATTCTCCATACTTTTTTTTTTTAGTTAATAAGTTATTAAGGTTTTTATGTTTGTGGATACATCTGTAATTCAGTGTCATGCTGCAAAATGTGGAATTTTAATTAATAAACCACATTTGAACTGAGTAAAATGACTCTTTGTGGTGAATCACGCCTATTCCTTGGTTAGCACAGCAAAGCACTTTACAAAAAGGGTCAACCTTTGGGCCTAAAAACTTACTCCTGGTTGCTTGAGCAGTGTTCCCAAGAGTCAAATCCTTTGTGTTGAGGAACTTATCTTGGCTTCTTCATGTGCAGCATGATTGATGTCCTCAACTAGAGATATTTCATGCACGTCTAGTACACATAGGCCCTGAATGCAAAATTTAAAAAGTGAGAATTTTCAAAACCTGATAAACAGTACTGTCAAATCTTCAAATACACGCAATGTATATAAAAATTAAGAACTTGTTTCCCCTTTACCTTGGTTGCAGTTTTTGGTTTTGGTTTACCTTGATTGCATTTTCATGTTTCGTGTTCAAAAGGTTGTGCATGGTTTTAGACATTTTTCTCAAAAAACTGTAATATGCACTTAGCTGGAACTTCAACAGGTTAGGTTTTGATCAAGTTCTTTGGATTTTGATTGGTGTTATTATTGGAAACGGACAAAATGCATGAAAAGCAAATGATCCTGTATCACTTTAACACATACAAGCTGGTGCATACCTTTTCCTGTCTGAGCCTATTAACAGCATCTCCACCTTTCTTGGTCTCCTCACTGACCACAATGCACCTCGTGATCCGTGATGGGCACGATGGAGTCTGACTGTAAGATGCGTGGTTTGATATCGTGGATGAAGTCACGGACAGACGTGATGCGCGCATCCATTGGCTGGATCAACTCTGGTAGTGTTTTCCCTGCAATCAGATGAGAGGGATATATTCAAGTGTTGTATTAATATGAAATACTGAACACCATACATTAATGACCTACTCTCAGTCAATGAAGAGAAAGAATGTAATAAAGATTGTTTTATACTTGCTTTGATGTGTTCTTACCACTGACCTCTATATAAAGACTGGATAGCTAATAAAGAGCCGCACAATGAATGAATTTGACGCCATATTGGTGAGACCGGCTGGTGATCTACAAAGGACAAGTTGCCGTTTTTATAGACAACATGATTTCTTTTGTAACGTCGCAGTTCACTTGACTTGTATTTTGAACACCACCACTGACCAAGTTTAACTACAATTTTTCTAACGTTGTGGTTACTAAAATGCCGCAAATATCACTTTTTCGGCGTTTTGAAATAATAATCACTACGGAAATGTGTCCCTTTTAGAACATCATAATATGTGTACGTGACCAAAATGCGCGTCAACTGTTGATACAACACGCGCGTATTTACGCGTAGAACGTTCGTATTATACACGGCCATCTTCGTGAGACCGGGGGCGAATTGGTCAATATGCAAAGTCTACTGTGTGAATGTTGTATGCATATTCGCTATCCAGTCTTTACTAGATCAGTGGTTCTTACGTTGCAGCATGGATATGTCTGTCACACCAACTGTAATCTTCTCTTCTGCTCTCATCGCCGACTCACTCAGCAGGATATATGTCCAGCGTGGATGCGATCAAACGTTCCCAGTAGAACCACGCTTCCGTAGCTCTTAACTGGCGAGATTCTACTTCAATCCCATCAGTGATCAGCATCGACTGGTGGAGAACTGTCCACATTTGTCCAGACAGACTCTGGTATTATTTCCACAACATGATTTGTTGGCACTACAAACCACGACTTGAGTAACGCTTGGAGATTGTTTGGAGTGGAGCAGTCAGTTTTACCAGACCGACTTCTCCTTTGAGAATTCTAGTGGTAGGCAAGGTGCCAGACCGGTTACTAATATTGGTTACGAGTACTCTGACATCTTGCCCTTGTAGCTGTGCTGACTAATTGCATAGATTGCAGTGATGGTTGCGCAGACATCTTGCGTAACAGGAATCAGTCTTTGTTTGTACGGTTCCAGTTCGAGGTCAAGGCCGGGATGCAGCTGTACGTAGAGTGTTTCCAATATGCAGCTGGCGGCATGGCACAGTAATCAGGTCTAATTCGTTTGATGAGTTGGTTTATCGGCGAGGTTAAGATGAGAAGCCCTGTTTTGCAGCTGGGGAGCATTTTGGTTCACTGGAAAGCACAGCTCAAGCCTGTACTGAATAAAAATGGAAAGAAAAAAATCTATAAAAAATAATAATAAAATATTGTTAACCATGGAGGAATATAGCTCTTTTCGAATCAATTGCTCAAAAGTTGTACAGAATTTCCCTTCTGGCGTACCATTTTACAAAGGTTGAATTGTAGGTACCATCGTTCACCGACGGGGCATAAAAATACAGACCTATCAGGGGTGGATTCAGGAATTTTTGCAGGGGGGGGGGGGTCAGGCCCGTCAGCTTTTTTTTTAATCAGCAAATCAGTGCTGAAATGTTGTCAGGTGTTTTTTTTTTTTTCAGGACACTCCTGGGGCCTGGTACCATTCTTGCAATGGGGGCGCTGTTCAAATCCGACATTATGGTCAAATCTGATGGGGGTCTGCTCATAAGTCCGACGCCTCATAGGTCCGACGCCTCATAAGTCCGACAAAATCACATCCCCTAACCAAATAAAGGCCCATAATTTTGACGCCTCAAAGGTCCGACGCCTCATAAGTCCGACAACGGAAAAACGAGGCTTTTAATTTGTCGGACTTATGAGGCGTCGGACCTATGAGGCGAATAAATAAATTTTATGCCTCATAAGTCCGACGCCTCATAAGTTTGAAATTTCAGACTTATGAGGCGTCGGACCTATGGGGCGTCGGACTTATGATACGGCCCCATCCGACGATCAGGCACACTATATTGCACGGTGTACAATTACCCCCTTACCCCCGCTGGCTTGCCCAGTGTGTAGAGTGTTGCGGACAGGCAGGCGTATGGGTAAATATTAGTAGTATAATTGTCAATTTTTGTTAATTTTTTGTGAGCCCCCAAATGGATCTGTGCCAGCCTGTAACGGTACCTTATAAAGTTGTAATAAAAATGAAGTACTATTGTATCACAGTTCCAAATCTGTACATCAACACCACACTGAACAATCCCACACAGTATTGTTCATTGGGGACCACACACCTGTTGAGCGATAGTTATTATGGGGACAGCAGGAAGTCCCCACAAACTTGGTCCTCATGTCCCTAACAATAGGAAGGACATTCCTCATAACTTAATGCTGCTGAGTAAAAGTGTACTTCAGGGCCCCAGTTCAACGTAAGCTGTACTAGGTGAGTCAAAAAGATGGGTATCTTGTAAAAAGGAACTTTTTTTCGTCAACTTAAAGACAAGAACATGTATAAAGCAATTTAAAGAATCAATCATTTACCTCATCAATTTGCTTTCGTGCTTCGGGGGATACAGAGTAATTAAAAAAAAAAATCAATTTTGTCCACGGGTCATTGAATCAGGCTAAAACACACCCGTGCGTGTCATATACCTTACACATGAGGGCACAGTTATTTATTGAGTCAATCCTTGCGGTATGTTTCTGATTATTGCAGAGCTGATAGTATTACAAACATTTTGACATGAATATAGTTTTCTGAAACTATTTCCATCTCATTTTGTTATTCCTTTCACATTCAGAAATGAGAATGATTAAGGATTCCATTTAGTATGGATTCTGTTCAGCGGCGCAACTGCAGGGTCTCATCCTGGGGGGAGGGGGGGGGCGTGGGGGGGGGGTTGGGGTTGAGGTTACAATGGAGGGGCGCCCACAAATTTCATCCGTGCTGAAAGGTACACAGGCTTTTTTCACCAGACACCCGCCTTTCGTAAAATCAAATAGTGGGGGGTGGGGACGGGGGGTGGGGTGGACACCATCTTCCCATGGGGGCGCTGTTCAAAACGAATACCATGGCTACATTACATGCGGGACGTTACAATAAACAGCTCCCTGAGGGAGTTTTGGTGAAAAACAAGCATGAAATCGCGGGGAAAAAGTGACTTTATGTAATATCCAGCTAATCATGGTAACTCAAATGACTGTGATTTGCTACAGATGCAACATTTTTATGGGGGAGGGCAGGTGGGCCCTCTTCCTGTGTTTGATTGAATATCAGTCAAAGAAGACATGGATTATGGTCGGTTTCAACCATTCAATTCTGAGGAAATGGAAAGTAAACACACCATACACTCTTCCTCACATACTCATCTCTTAAGGCAAGATGCAAAGAACAAACTGTGACTGAGCCAAAAATAATTATAACACCAGAAACAATTGTGAGATACTAACATCATGTATTTTAATATGAAACCTGAATGCAATCCATATATCTACTCCATCAAGATTTCACACACGTTATAATTATGTCCCAGAAAATTTAACCGTCTAAAAAGCAATTAGATCAGCGTGTTTTTGTATTGTATTGTTGGGCATCTGAAAGGAGAATACCGTACCCACACGAATTTGTGTTAGTCTTTGAGGTAAAGATGGTACGTTACATATGGAACTTTTCTTTGACTTGCCAAAAAAATGAGAATTTTTGTATGATGTTTAAAAGAATAATGGGTCAATTAATGTTTGATTACAGATATAAATGATCAAAAATATATATATAAAAACTTTGTGAAATCGACAGAGAATTGACATATCACACCCTATTACATGTAACATCCAAATATGTCATTATAATCTTTGGCTTGAAATATTTATGAAAACAATTCTAATGCCCCTTGTGAGTTGTCTTTTGTGGTTTACTTGGAAAAAAAAATCCTTTGTCTTGGTATTTCATTTAGTAGTTTTAAATTTTCAAGGAATACAATCCCAAAAACAATTGCTTAGGTACCCCCCCCCTTTCAATGCTGGGTCAAATCAGTTATTCCATCTTTTGCAGTTTTTAAAACTGATCTTCCCACCAACCTCTGCACCAAAGTTTATACAAAATATAAATCAAATATAACATAAACATTCTTTTCAAAACAAATATTTACCAAAAAAGTCATTAATTGGTGGATGGAATAATCCCAAAACTACTCCTGGTAATACTTAATTGTTTAAACCGTATTACTTAAGTCACGCATGCAACTGGGAATTTAAAAGAAGAAAAAAAACGAGAACATTCCAAACCACACAAGACTTTGCGCAGTGTTTTTCAATTTGTAATGGCATTTATGAGAAGTAAAAAAACGAGGAAATCAGGGGATCTGAGGAAAAGTCGCATGCCTGTTAAGTAAAATAAAGCCACTTGGCGAACGAGTCTCCAAAAATATAATTTTATTTACAAAATGTACATGTATTTACCATCTAAGGTTGAATCAATCACAAAACTTCTCATTGTTTTAAGGTGATACTTATACAACTGTTGTCAGGCCAACAAGTCTCAACTTGGAAATGGACCAAACCACCCATACAGCCTCAGAAATCAACAAATACCATATATCCACTGGGTTTTCAAATTAGTGATGTTTTCGTGCACACACGTAAAGATCTGAAGTCTACAGTAATTCTGTTTGCCACTTTATAAAGAATTTCCAGATTTGGAATCTACACTTATTCACAAACGTGAGATTGTGGTCAACCAGGGATCTTATTTGCATAAACTAATGTTTTAAGAAATTAAAGTTGGAGAACAGACTTGGAACTGTAGATTTGTGCCAGATTCACCCCGTCCATTGTTAGCATGAATCTACAGTTCCTTGTCCATTCTCATGGACCCAATCAGCAAATCATACACACTCTAAAAAGTCTCGGGTCAGATTCGACCCAAATCTGGGTCAGATTTGACCCGATGACACGTCAAAATAACGCTTCTCTTGAGTCACCTTTCTTGCCATTTGACCAAGAAAATTGTCTTTTTAACCCAGAAAAGTGTCAGGTCCAGTCTATCCTGGATGCAGGGTTATATCTAACCAGACTTTAAGAGTGTCAGTTTGACTTTGATGACAAACTACGGTGTCATGTGTAGAGGGTGAACAGCTATTTATCTTACACGCAGTGCAACACTATTGACCATCTGAATCGAGAATGGGTTATGATGTTTATGTTTAAATTGCAAGCAGACATCCTGGAATAACTCATTTTTAATTATCTGTTTTTGGAATTTGCACAGGTCCCTGATTTTATTGCATTAATTTTTCAATGGTGAACAGCTAATTGTCTAAACTGAGCATGTATTACCGTGTTTTGCCTGTGAGAATGGTCCTGCTTAGGATTAAAACAAAAGACACTCTAAGTTTGTTGATTTTCTTGTAAATTTCATTTCCTTTTATAGGGAAGTTATCATTTTGATATGTTATGTCAAGTACATGTAATTCTAGAGTGGGCTTGGTGAGAGAGAATTAATATATAACCCTGAGTGATGGGAAGAAGGACCGTAACTTATGCCGTCTACCCAATGCCTTGTTGCCATATAGGCTCAACTTAGTCAAGCTTGGCATGTTACCTACAGCCGAGGCAATGTGTGGAATGTCTGACCGTGTCAAATCACAATTGCCCAGGTCCAGCCTATGTAAGTGCATCATTTTTGGCAATTCCTTGGCCCACAATGCAGCACATCCACCCAATGGGTCGTTGAAATCAAGTTCCAACTCAGTCAGTCTGGGCATGTTACCTACAGCTGAGGCAATGTGTGGAATGTCTGACTGTGTCAAATCGCAATGGACCAGGTTCAGCTTATTTAAGTGCTTCATTTTGGGTAATTCCTTGGCCCACAGGTCAGCGGATCCGCCCAATGTCCAGATGCCAACAAGGATCAAGTCAGTCAGTTTAGCCACGTCATGTACAGCTGAGGCAATGTGTTCAATGTCTGTTCTCTTAAGTTGGCACCACCTTACTTCAAGTTTCTCAAGGCTTGTCAGGTGTTTGATATGGGCCCATTCTACAGCTCTACCTCCCAATGTATTGCAACCATTTATGTCAAGACTGGTCAAGAGATAGTTGCATTTCAGTGATGACAGGATTTTCTCAAGATCACCCTTCACTAAAGGACACCAGTAGAGCGTCAGATGCCTGAGGTTTTCCATGTAACCCAGGGCGAAGGCTAAACCACTGACAGAAGACACAGACTCAATCCGAATGGTTTCAATGCGTGACAGTTGTAGCACCTGGACTTCTGACCTACAGATTATTTTAAGAAGGTATATGAGAATGCGGACATCAGTATTGTTATTCACCACGATATCTGATGGGATGAGTGAGTCGCTGGTTAGACATTGTGGGATCTTTTTGGATTGGCTTTCAAAAAAACAGTGTTGACTAATTAATTGTATAACGTCTGATTGGTACATGGGCTTATGTCGATCCTTGTTGAATTTACGGTCAAGCAATCTAACAATGTCAGTCATGCACTTTTCATTGTCGCCACAACAAAAACGCAAAAGAAAATCATTTGAAACGACACCCTCAATTGTCTGACATAGTTGCCTTAAATTGTTTTGAAATTCTCCAAATGGAACAACTTTGTACACCGTACGCTTTACAAATCCCGGGTTTGACATATGTACACTTTGCAAGTATTTACCAGCACAGCATTCCTGAATAGTCTTGTGCATGAATTGTATGTTGTTGTGGCATTCGAGGTTTATGATAACTCTCTGCTGGGTTAGGATGCCCGCTTTCAGTGCCAGGTCCAGCGCATTTTGTTCAAACTCATCTTTTTGAAATGAGAGATTCTGGTTGGCACTTACGAATCCACTCAGTGCAGTTTTTCCTATAGTAATCACTGTTTTTGATGCATCTTCGGAGCTATATCCTTTTCTTGTGAACATGTAAACAACTGCCTCAGTGAAGAGGCGTGAAGTTGTTACGGGGAGTTGTTTTTTCTCCCTCCACAACAAACACATGAGAAGGAGAAGCATTGGATTCGTGGAGAAATCGAGCAGTGTGTTGGATTTTTCAATGTTTTGGATCAGTGCACTGCCACTATCAGGATCTTTGTAATAGAATTTCAGAATGTATTCATTAACATCTTCCTTGGTAAACCCCAGAACCTCTACGTGTGTGCAAGGATTTCGGACAAGTGATTTTGACATCAGTGTCTCAAGATGAGAGGGGCGGGTTGAGACAAAAATGCAACACTTCCTGTAATCTGTTCTATTGAGCGCTTTTAGGATAGAGCCGAATGAGGCTGCATCAAGTGTTTTGGTCCTCATTTCATCAAAACCATCCAAAAGTATCAAGACCTTATTTGAATTGTCCTGAATATATTGATCAAGTTCATCTTTGGCTACTCCTGACTTTACGCCTAAAAGTTGATCAAAAATGGAATCAACAAGATCAGATTCTTGGAACAGGGCATACATCTTTAAAAGAAAAAGAAGCTTGAATCTTTTCAGGATTTCACATGCCTCATTGGCCCAGTCATATGCAATCTTGTCAAAAATGGTTGACTTGCCGACACCCCCAATGCCAAATAAAATAGCACGATTGAACTCTGTCTCAGGCCAATCTTTCAATATGTTCTCATACTCTGTGGAATATACAGTCTCGTCAGAGTATTCTTCCTCTAAAGTACCTTTCTTTGTTCTAACCTGCAATTTAGTGTAAATGCCAACAATGGGTCTTTGATCGTCAGGAGCCCCAGGGTTCAACTGAACATAGCTACCCGTTGTCTTGTAACATGTCCTCAAAATACCCCTGGTCTTGTTACCGACTTTTTGGTTGAGATCCCCCACTCTTGGTTCCTGGTCTGGTTTCTGACTCTGCGGATGTACTCCTGTTGAGTTCAAACAATTAACAAGTACATGTTATAGTAAGCAGGAGGTCATGGGTTCGAGTCCCACCAAAGTTATTTTTTTCTCATAATCCCTGGAGACAACACTAAGTATATATTGGAATCCAGTGATCAGAATTAGAAGCTTTTACTGCGGTGGTGTCACGCTCACGCGCATGCTGCTCGCGTTCTTAAAGACGAGGCGCGCGCGCATTTTGGTATTCCAATTGGTCAAAGGAGCCCGAAGTGTGGGTATACATACCTGAGCGCCACTCGCGCGAGCCTTTTACGACACTGCAGTAAATGGCTGCCCCCAGATTTGTCTATACAGTGTTTATACAATACATGTATGTCGGTGGAGGGCAAAACCCAATATTGAATGTACATGTATTATTTCAGTTTAACATTGTTTCTGAAACGGATTGAATAGTCTTCCTCTACTGAGGCAAACATGTACAAGAAATGGTGACTTGGATTTACAGTTCGTTAGTAAGGCAGTGTAAAAAATAAATATGCCCCCCTCCCCAAACAATAATCAAATGAATATTTTGGATTTTGTACCATCTGTTGGACACAAACTTCTCAGATGTTGTTTAATAGTATTTACACATTGTTTTTTTACACTTACAACAATAAATTCAGACAAAAAAACTAGTAACTGTATTTGGAGGCCTCCAAAACTTGATTCCATTTTTCCCCACTTTCTTTTTTCCACATGTGATTCACACAATACGGGGTGCCATTTGGGGTATATACATTACGAGACTCCTAATGTGGTCACCATATCTTATTACAAACTGGTTTATATCGTACATGTAGCAACAAAAAAATGTAGACTCTTTCGTGGAATTGGCAATCCGTCTTTTGTGTCCATGTTTGTGTAATATATCATCTCCATCCCCCTCCCCCTCCCCTACAAAATATACAATAATATCTGACCCGAGATATCAAGTAGTGTAACAAACAAGATCATATTTACCTGCTCCATCTGACGACAAGTTGTAAATGACACTAACTTCACCTGAACCAGTGGCAGTAATGATAGGATTGTTTCTACCGCTGACTGTGCCCATGTTTCCGATGGCTCCAGTATGTTTTGGGGAATCTAAAATCAGAAGAATTCAAACATCCTTTAAAGGATACCGACAAAATGATTCATGTACTTTAGTACATCTCCAGTTGTCCGTTTTTGGAAGGTAGAGTAGATCATTTGTCATATTTGCATTTGTTTCTTTTGAAGCAAAAAAAGTCCTCTAAATCTAAAGACTGGTGCTTAACAACTAACCTGCTGAACTTTCAGCTCAGTGAATGCTGTATATTCCGAGAAAATCATTTTTCAGGATCTCGATTTAAAAACAAAGTTGCAGATTCTTGTTTTGAATTGATTGCAGCCGATTGCAACGACGCTATGTCACGCACTGACCAAACAAATAATAGCAACCACGCACGCATGTGCATCGTGTCAATGCTCACGCGCACCCATTCACAGATTCATCCAATTACAAACCAACTACTAATGGAAATTTCCAAAAATTGTTCAATTCCCAATCTTTGGTAATGACTTCTTTTAATGTCTTCTTTGTCCAATTACTATCTTTAAACCAAAGTAAGCTTTCAAAAATAATTTGGTCAGTTACTTTTTGGATAGCTGCGAATGATCTACTCTACCTTTAAAGAAGATACATGTATATAGAGAAATCTGATTGTCCAAAGTTGAAACCTGCAACTTCAAAAAAAATCTTGGGGTGTGTGTGAATGTGTGAGTTGAGTGGAGAGGGGGAGTTAATGTCCCTCCCTCCCTCATTGACCCCATGCAAATGGTCTAGCTACTATATGTACTCACCTGTTGCAGCTGAGGGGGTGGGTACCTGTGCCTCCTGTTGCATCGTGGCAGAGACATCAGTCTGGCAGGCTGCTTCAGATTGAGCAGCCATGGTACTTTGGATCACCCAGCCACAAATGGAAGTCCTGTTTGCCAATGATAAATGAAAAGCTGTAACACACTGGTCTTCATTCCAGCTTCAATCTCATTCTTTAGCATGAAAACTTGTAACTACAATGCCATTTATGTTTGGAATAAAGACTAGAGGGAAATTCCACGCGGAAGTGATCTTTAGAGCTACATGAATCACAAGCTCAAATGTGGTATGAAATTAAAGGAAACAACAAGACCTTTTATTTTAATGGTGTGCCAGTGAGTTGGAATTGGACAGTTGGAAACTGCACCAGAATAATTCACAGTTGACTATCAGTCAGTGAGATCAGTAAACTGCAACTGAAAAACTTCTTAACCCTAACAATCCCCGTCCAGTCAAATTCCTACAGCAGGATTTGTTGGAGTCTGTTGGAGTGAGTACTGCACTAGTAAATGCTTTACATGGGGTGTATAGTCATACCACCATAATCAGAGTCCGACAGTTTGGGTCCAGAGTTTGCCATATAGTGTTAGAATTTGCAAGAGTGAGGAAGGTTCCTAGTAAATCACTCAAGGGGTTTAGGGTTACACCTGACATTTAATACAATCCATGAAACCAAAATAAGAACCCCAAAGCAAAAAGAAATGAACCATTGTTCTGGCAAAACTTACAGTTGAGTTCGTAGCAGGTTGATTCAGAGACGTCCAAGCATTACAGCCCTGTACATGAAGCTGCCGCACCCAACAATCCCATGACCACCTGACGGAACTATATTATGCAAATTAATCCCTCAATAAACCTCCATATATGGCATTGACTCAAACTTTACAAAAGTTACAAGGTCATGATTCACAAGTGCTTTGAAATTCTGTCACATGCAAGCAGTTTGCATCCAATATGAAACAAGACATTGCACTATCCATATTTGTCCTAATATTAGTCTGGAGAATATCTTAATAAAAAATAAAGGCTATTTTTTTATCCTGGAAACCCTGCGCATCGATACAAATACATAACCCACATTTGTCCCAGCAGGCCTCCAAAAATTGTGTAGCCTACATTGGGTTTTCCCAATATTGTCAACAGCTAGCCTGGAGACAACAATGGAAAGTTTTGTGTGGTCTGCTGTCATGCAAAGATCTACAAAGTTGACGAGTCAATGGGTGACCTTTCTTTTCAAATGACGTGATTTCATGAGTTCACAAGTGCTATTTTTAGCTCAGCATCTATTCAATGCAACTAATTCACTTTTGAGGCTTTAGTCAACACGTAGGTGTATATTGACCTCAACAGCTTGGTATACAGCAAAAGCATATCTAGTGACATATTTGTAATACCCGCATTATGAGGAACTACACTCAACCAAAAAAGAAAGACCTCCCTAATATTTTGTTGTCTAACTCAAAAACTACTGCGCACATCTTGCTCAAATTACAACTAATCAGTACAGAAATTCCTTAGCAATCCAGCCATACTCTTCGTTTGGCCCAAAACAGTGATAATGTGTACAAAATTATGCAATTTATGACAAATGCTACCGAACAAACATTGCACTTTTGTATAGGTGCAAGGTGAGTGTGAACCACAACTTGCACGTATACAAAAGTACAACTGTTTTCGGTATCATTTGTCATAAATTGCATCATGTCGTACACATTATCACTGTTTTGAGCCTAAAAAAGAGTATGGCTGGATTGCTAAAGAATTTCTTTACTGATTGGTTGTTATTTGAGTGAGAGGTCAGTAGTTTTTGAGTTAGACCAAAAAGTATTGGAAGGGGGGGGGGACTTTCTTTTTTGGTTGAGTGTATGATACAATGCAATTTGAAAGTGCTTGAATAAGTATTTGCAAGTAGGCCTACATCCTAAAGCTGGCACTAATGTATTGCCCGATTCTATAGAAGCATCAGGCCTTTTCAATAGCCAATCCGACAGTCCAATTAAATTGTTACAAATATATTGAAAAAAAAACTTAGCTAAAGTTCATCTTCAACCTGTCACTTCCTGCACAAAACCCTGATGCTTTCACCAAGAAATCCAGCCGCAAATTAAAGACGGACAACAGTTTTAAAACTTAGATTTCAATTTCTCAAGTTGGAGAATCTGTAGCGGGACATTCCATGTCACTACATTGTCGTGTTGGGTTCACCATACATTGTATACTGAGAAATGCATTGTGGGTAAACTATTTATAGATTTGTCTCTTGTGCATGTGCCTTCGGCCATGTTGGCCATGCTTCGGTCTCGTCATGTAGATACTTGTAAATAAACCAATGAAGATGTAATCCAGAGTCTGCGATGAACAATTAATCCCTTTCCCCCTTCCATCCGAACCTGGTAATGATCTTCGGACCGTTACACTGGCGTAGTCGGCAGGATGGAGGGGGATATTTTGGATTGAAAATGTTCTGCTGATGTTCACAAATCATCGATCTGAGCTGTGCTGTGTGTAGCCTGTACAACGTGTACATTTTGTACTGTGATTGACTTTCGTCAGTTTCGTGTTCGTTCGACCCCGTTCGTTCGACATTCTGCGTGTTATTGCATGTTGGAACATGTCAGCATGTCTTCCATCATGTACATCGTCGTCGTTGCGTAACTGTAAATACTACCTGTGTATTTCTGCTGATCCCGATGTTTTTGAGTCAACCCCGATTGACTTTCGTATCGTCCGTCGTTAGGCCGTTAACCGCAGAGCTGATGGGAGGATTTCCTGATGATCTCCTTGGCCGTGCTTACCCAAGAGTACTGGCGTTAACCTGATGTTTGCGGGGGAGTACCCAGTCTCCCGAAGCCTTCCCGACTTCTGTCTGATCCACACCCCGTGGAGCAACCTGTCCCTCCGGACTGTCTGTCATCAGTTTGGCGATAACCCTTCGCCCAGGGGAGGAGCTGCCTCCTTGAGCATAGCTGCAGCAACCTTGGCCTCACCAAGTTTGGTCCGGGGAAGAGTGCTGATCTCTTCGTGCACAATTGCGTTAACCCTTCGCCCAGGGGAAGAGTGCTGATCTCTTCGAGCCAGCTGTTTGATCGTCATGATCGTCTGTCGTCAATCGTCGGACTGTTTTGCAAGTTCAAGTCTTCAAATTGATCGTCATGATCGTCTGCCGTCACTCGTCTGACTCAGTGACTGTTTTTGTTTTCACTAGTCTTCGGTTCAAGTGTGACTGTATACAAGTGTCAACTGTGAACTTTGAGTGACTGTCAATGTAAACTGTGACTGTATTGCCTATTGTTCTTGTTAACCATGTTAACTCAGAGCTGTAATGATTCACATGTCATTTGCTGATTGTACTAAAATTGTTTTGTGCCATTTTGAAGCATGTAAGGTGATTAAGTCTGCTACTCTACTTAACTATTTTAAGTTCAGGTAATTTATCTCGCTAGGTGAATTATTTTGTTTGATCATCTCGTGAAATTTGACACAAATTAGAGTTTTTTTAGAACTGGATTATCATTATCGTGAATATCGTTTCTCAACGTCAGTGAAGCACCCTGTTTTGATTGAGTCTATCTCGTCGGTTGGCAGTAAACCCGAGTGGAGGGGAGGAGTACCCAAAGTCTCCTTGTGCCTTACCAGGAGTATGGCGATAACCCAAAGCCGCGGGGGGAGTACCCAAAGTCTCCTGTAGCCTACTTTGCAGTGTCTGACCCAAGCTATGGAGTAACCTTCAGACTGACTGAAACTGTTAATTGATCTATCCTTGTCTTTGATCAGTCATCATGATTTGATCTGTATTTGCATAATTTCAAAATTTGCAAGTGTTTGCTGATTGCATAACTTTATCATTCTGATGATAATTTTACTGTGTATGCAAGTTGCTATTGTTAGCCAAGTAACGATTTACTATTGTTGAGGTTAAACCTGTTGTTTACAGCTGATTCCAAGTTTACTTGATTGAGCTAGTACGTATCCTAGACTGAGGAAACTGAATTTTGGAACACCTGTGACTGTGTGATTTAAGACTGCTAATTCTTTATTCATCCACCTTCTTTACTGTTAAGCCATAGCTAAGGAGGGGGGAGTGTAGCGGGACATTCCATGTCACTACATTGTCGTGTTGGGTTCACCATACATTGTATACTGAGAAATGCATTGTGGGTAAACTATTTATAGATTTGTCTCTTGTGCATGTGCCTTCGGCCATGTTGGCCATGCTTCGGTCTCGTCATGTAGATACTTGTAAATAAACCAATGAAGATGTAATCCAGAGTCTGCGATGAACAATTAATCCCTTTCCCCCTTCCATCCGAACCTGGTAATGATCTTCGGACCGTTACAAATCCAGCGGTTGAATAGCAGGAGGTCGTGGGTTCGAGTCCCATAAGCTTGCTTGCCAAGGGTTTTTGGATAGAATTCTTTATGTCACCAGCAGTTTTTTTCTTTCTTTAATAGGTAATTTCTTTACGTCGTCTCGATTCTTCATAAGAATAACTACGCAAATCGTAAACAAACAAGAAATTAAGGGGAGCCGATGGTGTAGGATCATCATTTCTTAACCCTAAAAGGGCCTGGTTATTTTGACCATCTCTCAGCCAGGGGGGCGGATTCCGCCCCCCCCCCCCCCCTAAGATCTCGGCCATCGAGTGAAATTTTTTTTTGAAACTCGGTACATGTATGGAGCAACTCTTCATGGTTTTGGAATTATCGCTAATTAATTATTCACATGTATGAATAGTAATTCTGGTCTGTGTACACGGCGTATATGGGAAAATTCAGTTTCACGGCACATAGCGCCGGGAAATTTTTTGCTGCGCGACAACCCCTGGTCCGATTTTTATATTTTTGGTGTCAAAAGATGCGTAATGCTCGACGCTAAAAAGTCATAACAGCTTGGGTCGCGAAAAAAATTTTTTTAAAGGCTATCACGGAAAAAGTCGAGGGGGGGGCCTTTTAGGGTTAAAGCGATTTGGCATTCTGGAGTCTGGACAACGGGCCTCCAAGATGAAGGACAACGGGCCTTTCATGAATTGTGTCTTTTGGTTTTCTGCTCAGTGCCAGGTTTCACGAAATTAGGAAGGCTCCTTACGAATAATATACAAATATTGACTGCCTGGAGTTGTGTAGTAAAACTAGCCTCCCGAGGTGATCCATGAAGCATTCTATTTTTCCCGAGGCTCCATGGATCACCAAGGGAGGACAGTTTTACTTCACCACGAGATAAAGCAGTCATTTTTTGTTTTATAACACCTCTCCCACAGATTATGCTTGATTTTACATGTAGGTGATAACTGATTCATTTAATCTGAATATAATAAAACTTAACTTTTATTTGAATACAAAATCAGTTGAAAATTAACTTGCACTTTTTGTAACTACCTTCGCAAAATGTTTGAACCCCATCTGTAGTGCATGCTTGGAAACAATATGCGCAACGGGCAATGCGCCACGGGCAATGCGCAACGGGCAATTTGCAACGGGCAATTTGCAACGGACAATGCGCAACGGGCAATGCGCAACGGGCAATGCGCAACGGGCAATGCGCAACGGGCAATGCGCAACGGGCAATGCGCAACGGGCAATGCGCAACGGGCAATGTGCAACGGGCAATGCGCAACGGGCAATGCGCAACGGGCAATGCGCAACGGGCAATGCGCAACGGGCAATGCGCAACGGGCAATGCGCAACGGGCAATGCGCAACGGGCAATGCGCAACGGGCAATGCGCAACGGGCAATGCGCAACGGGCAATGCGCAACGGGCAATGCGCAACGGGCAATGCGCAACGGGCAATGCGCAACGGGCAATGCGCAACGGGCAATGCGCAACGGGCAATGCGCAACGGGCAATGCGCAACGGGCAACACAAACACCCCTATGGGCAATTCCACGGTTACTCACGTAACATTTTCGTAACGTGAGTAACTGATTTTGTGTGTCTTGTTTATCATACATAACACACTTTTCTGGATGTCATCTTTGGTGCTTGGGTAGGTCTAGGTCTACTCTATCTACCATGGTAATAACTAATAACAGTTATTAAACCTTTTCAGTAAGATAATTACAGTCCAAGGAAACTCAAAAGTACATCAAAAATGTAACGTGAGTAACCCTGAAATTGCTCCTAAGATATTAGGGTTCAATGACTGCAAACAGGTAGTTGTTCACCATAGCAAGCCTAAAATGTCATCTGGGTGATTTTTGTCTAGACCAGGAAAGATTAAAGATTGAAGTTTAATATTGACTGCAAACAGGTAGTTGTTCACTATAGCAAGCCTAAAATGTCATCTGGGTGATTTTTGTCTACCAGCAAAGATTAAAGATTGAAGTTTAATATTGACTGCAAACAGGTAGTTGTTCACTATAGCAAGCCTAAAATGTCATCTGGGTGATTTTTGTCTACCAGGAAAGATTAAAGATTGTAGTTTAATATTGTAGTAATACTAGTTACATGTACACTGTTACTTGCAAGTGAAGATTTCATAGCGAATTCAGAATGTACTTTGCAGCCAATAGCGTCCATTGATTTACTGAATTACTCGATGTCAAAGTGATCAATATCGTTGATATCATTTATTTAAAATCATTTCATCAGTTAATCGACAATGATCAAAAATATGTGTCTCTGCCATGTATGTTCGTCCCTTCCACTTAGTTTGTGCGCATGCGCCAAAATCTCGGCTAATTCCAGTGACTGTCGTGCGCAAGTGCATTGGCATGAACATACGAGCTGCATGAGCGAGCGTGGATGGACCGCTGAAAAAAAGCTTTGTGTTGACAAAGACAAAGCAGGATCTGTTTTCCATCCTATATAAAAATACAAATGAGGTCGCTTGGAATCAGTGGTTTACAATGTTAAAGAAAATATACAACATTTGCAAACATCGAAAAACAAAACTACCATTTTTTTTACGAAATACCTTACTAGGATGTTGGTAAATGACAGTTTAAAGCATCCTGTAAATTTATGGCACCTTGTTTGAAGTCATTTTCAAGAAAATTTGTATTTTTGTATTAATTTCCAACGGTGGTCAGCCGACCACCGTTGGACAAACCTAACTATTTTTCAACTACTGCTCCAAATTTACCACTTTTTTCAGTTCAAATTTTGTTTGCTATTGGTTACATGGTCATGAACGGGTGCAGGCCAGCTAGACTGGTTCCCTTACCTTACAATTTCCATTACCTTACAATTTTCCGGCATCTATAAATTGATCCATTTTATCTTTAGTGGAGTCAGGGAACCAGACTACTTTAATGTTTCTGTTTTTGTTCTTTTTCCCCCAGCATTTTCGAACAAAAAACTTCAAATATGTCAGTGTAACAATATTTGATCCATTATACTAACTCCTCAATTAGTTCATTTCTGAAAATTACAGCAAAAGCCAATGATGTACATTCCCTTTAAACTACGTACCGGTACATGTTAATTGAAACATACCGGTATATACATGTTTATTGGAACTTTATCCACATCTGACATGTCTGAAGTCATTACCATTTTGGTTGTGTGGACAGTTCAAGGTTTTTTTCGGGGGGGGGTGGGGGTGGGGGGTGGGGGAGGGTGGCTAATTGACTAATTGGCGTGGCTCAAGAGCATAGTTTAAGCAAATATGTAAATTCCATTCAACTATTTAAAAATCGTTTTTTCAAAAACAAAGATACAAAGATAAACTGACTAGGGGTATTATAACAATTTTTGAAAAGTTGGACAAAGAAACTGACTGGAGTGTGGCTTGAACCCACGACCTCCGAATAATTATTCCGGTGCTCTACTAACTGAGCTATCCAGCCCTATGTTGGCGGTGCCCCAATTTGTCAACATCTTTGTTCAAGGGACGCTAGTCAGAAGCCATAAACCGGTCGCAGCCAGGGATCACATCCAAAGTCATGAAACAGACCCAGGAATGGTTATCTGGATATCGCAGGTTTAAACCCTGCTCAAGTCAATTTCTCTGTTCAACTTTTCAAAAGTATAGTATAAAAGAAAAAAAAGTGTTTTTCCTAATAATTGTAATTTCCATCGTACGAAAAGTAAGCAAATGTCCAAACAATGACTGACACCTCTAGTGCAAGAATGTGGTCCAAAGCGACATTTACTGAGTTCAGCTGAGTTGAGTTGAGCATATGTAGCTTGTGAAGAGATCACATGCTGTGCATCGCAAAATGTGTGCATGTGTGACATTACGTCTCTCGCTGAGCTATGTGTATTTATTAATTTGGTGTACGTAAACGATATGTGTCATCACTTTTCGTGATATTGTTGACTAGAGAGTAGGCCAATAGAAAAAAAATCATCTTTTTCAGATCACTTGCTGTTTCAAATTAGTGCAGGCAGGCCAGGATTTGTAACTTATATACAAAGACAAAACCAGAAAAGACAAACCCAGCAAAGTGAGATCAAGCTTTGTGAATTGATCACACAGAAACCTGTTTTCTAAAGATGTTTTCGTGACCTTTTCATGATGAAAAGATTTGACTTATGTTCAGTGCTGTAAGCTGCTCCTACTTCTTCCAGCATTGGCTATTATCTTTACAGTGGCAGGAACCATACATCCTGCATGTACTGGTACGGAACATGCTTTCACCTAGGCAAAGGAAAGCTTGCAAGTCTTGTCAGAAAACTGAGTTTCAAGTAAACAAACCGGAAAGTCAACATATGGGCGGCAGAAGAGTTATCTTTTTGTGGTGAGGAATACTGAGAAGCATGCTTGTTGAGACGAAATGGACATAAAGGATTTTTATGTAGGTTTTAACTTTTTTTTGCAATGTGCATCAGCCCGATACGCAATTGTACGGCAAGAACTTGCAACATACGGTAGTTTGCAAATATATATATTGAATATAATCCATATATTAGCTTTCAAAATGATATACATCGAAAATCAAAATCGAAAGACCCTAGCAGTCAATTTATTTAGAGCAATTCAATCAATTTCACTCATAAACTGTACTTCAAATTCATTACTTCAAATAATGCCGTGTCTTTCTCGAGCATTGATGGTACTCACCATGTAATGATGTATTGCAAGTGTTCGTTTCGAAGGGTGACCTTTGTTTGACCTCCAACAGGACCTCCAGGTATGTCACATGCTGGAATGATAAACACAACAAATCCACAGGAAAATAAGATGCAAGATTCTAGAAGAAATGAACAAAAGATATGGGAATGTTTCCACTGTAAATTATCGTACAGCTTATCAAACAAGAAAGATAATGTTGGTCCTCACTTTTCACACTTTTGTTCATTTGCAAACCAACTATGCCCCAACTTGGTCGTCGCACCCAGCTTATGTTGGGACTGTCCCAACTTGAGCCAAACTAGATCACTCAAGTTGCAATGGGCAGACCTAACTTGGGTTGGCCACTGCTACTCATATATGGATGCTATAGAGGGCGCGCATTTACCAACGAGCGTACGTGATGAGCACATCCACGGCCAAGTGCTGCAAAGTGTCATCAGACACACCGAGTCATTTTCTACAAGCCTACCCTGGATGTTGCTACAAAAAGACGACATGTTTGATCTGCCTCTGATGAGCTCTCAGGCCCAGCCTGAGCAAGTGCCCTTGGTCCTCCCGTCTGAATGGTATACAATGTAGGACCAAGCACCCTAGCCCTGTCCGCGTAATTTTTATTCCTAGGAGGGTTAGGGGCAATGTCATGAATAATTCATGTTTATCCATGAGAACGGACAATGACATCAACAGCATTGTTGTTAGTTACTCAACTAGTTACAATACATTAAAGCATTTTAAAGAACGGTTGTCGTCGAGCTATCACACAGTAGCCTAGTGGATAGCGAGATGAGCTATGGATACAAAGATCCCTGGTTCGAATCCACGTCGTCGCTGCTCATTTTCATCAGCTATTTTTCTTCTCCAAATTTATCACTGAGATAATTTTAAATTAAGGGGAAAATAGAACGAGAACCTAAGTCTTGCAATGATTCAAAGGAAAAACTGAATTATTCATGACATTGCCCCTAACCCTCCTAGGAAAAAAAATAACGCACCCTGTCCCACCAAACTTTACTTTTATCATGATCGTTTTGATGAAAATAATTAAGGTTCCTGCCCAAGTTGGGCCCTCCCAACTGATCACTCATGTTGAGACAGTCCCAGCATGTGTTTTGACCGATAAACAAGTTGGGATGTTTAACACGTATCAGTTGGCTAAGCAAACTGATGCGGCTATTGTAAATGCTATTGAATATCAAAACGCCCTTTACTTTCATAACCTTCATGTGTTCCTAACAATTTACACAATTTATTTTGATCATGTAATTTTTTTTCAAAGTTCTCCCAGTAATTCAAAAGTCATGCATGGATAATGCAATTTATGAATATAATGTTGCAGATAAAGTATTGTAACAGGTTCAGCTCCTGTGACCTTTGACATTTCTAAAAGGTCAGATTACCACAAAATATGTTCCTCAGTGAAACTCACTTCATGGACCCTCCCAACCTTCATGATTATTTACTTCGACATTTCTGTCGCGGGTTGTGGAAAAGGCTATATAACCCATAAAAAATCCACAATCGCGTTAAAAATTAAAACAGGATTAAAAATTAAAACCCTGTGTTGAAAGGCAGGTGGATACATGTACATGTATGCATGGTGTTGAATCCTGCATGATTACGATTATCAAGTGACAGTTATTGTGATTTGTTCATGTCTTCTCATAGTAAAACATTCTGGATGTGCTTCTATGCAAACATACATTGTGCCAAGCTGTCCTTTCAGTCAAAATCAATCAAGTGACTGTTTTCAACAGTTAAGAGATCCCAGCCTACATAAAGCAGGATTGACTGGCTGTGACTGTTTATGTAACTTGATACAGCTATGCTCTTGGCCTTGACTGTAGGTGATTGATAAGCCAGCTGTGCCTACTTCCTGCCTGTTTATGCTGTTGACTGGATTTGACAAGTCAGAGTGCTTGCTTGAAATATGATCTGAATATTATTGACTAGCAACGCATGTAAAACGCATGGCATACACGTACATGTAGGAAGATAAACAGTATGTCTGGATGTGCTCTTTACACCCGAAACTGTTCCAAGAGGGTTTTCACATACACCATTAATAGAACAATGGAACTCATCAGTGGTGCATGCATGATCACAGGAATGCATCCAAGATGACAATTTTGAAGCTAACTGCTCCTAGTTCATGATAAACCAACAGTCATAAGGCCAAAAAAAATAAATAAGTCGGTCTCTGGTCAGTGCGCGCGTCGATTTTCATCATGCGCGTCGATCTTTTTTTTCCCAAATGTTCCGCGGTAGCTCCAACAGCGCCCTCTATTTCCGCACCTCAATTTTTTTTTACCAAAAAGCACCAAGGAATGGGAAATTGCACCAAGGCAAATGATCGAAAGCACCAAGGCAAATTATGGAGGACACCAATGTACATGAGGACACCAAAAAAGCAAAATAATACCCCACCTTGTCTGTACAATTCAAGCTGGAACAAAAAAAAAAAAGCGAAAAAAAAAGGCCGTGTGGCCGCGTCAATTCCGGAACTTTGGTCTGACCGGAGACCGAATATTTGTTGGGGAGGCCTAAAATACCTGAGACAGTTCACCCTTTCCTAGGCTACAGACCTTCTTAACAAGGAAACTACTTTGATCGTTCCCTGAATGGGTTTTAATCAATTGAACATTGTGGAATGGGATGGTGAAAGACTTTCACTTTCATTGTTTTTAATGTGGCTTTTAACATTAGGACCTGTTTAATCACACATTTTAAATTATTCATCAGAGCAGACTAATAATTTGTGATTTACTTTAAGTCACTGCTTTCACTTCTGTTCGCAAGTTAAAAACATGAGGATTTGACATTACTTTCAATCTAATATGGCCAACTCATGAATAAAGCCTATTGGTCGAGAAATGTCATGTGGGTGGTTTTAAGCTACTGACAACACATCAGTTTACACAATTCCTGTGTTCTGCACCACATCACCTAGTATGCGCAGCGTGCGCGCCAATTTCCATAGGAGATTCTGAGCACTGCATGGACAAGGCAAGTACACAGACATGGCCAGGGGGTGTTTAACTAAACACGAAGTAATTTGCTGAACAAAATAGTTGGACATTTGTGAATTTTTGAATTCTTTAATGACTTTTTGACCAAAAGTTATTTATGAATGGGAATAAATAATGTGCTTGGCAGGTATGAAACAAGTATATTTACGGGCCTGGTGGAGAATAATGGCCTGAGCCGAATTGGCAACCAGGTCCCTAGCAGGTATTAAACACACCAGTACTCGTTTAAAACCGGCTAAGCACATATTTATTCCCTTAATAATGGTTACTAAGTTCATTCTTTGTTCATATTTTCCCTTTGTTTGTGGGTGACTTTTTTGGGGGGGGGGGGGCACCCTCAAAATAAATATTGGAGAGATACCTACAATGAAGGTACTTTTTTTTTCAACCATTTCGGTCCAACATGTAAAAGTCAAAAAGAAAGCGCAGAAACAAAACAAGATTGTTGAAGGCAATGAACTATGACCCATCTTCATTGAAGTTGGGCTGTGAATTTACAGACGTAGATCAGTGTAGGTCATGTAGATCAGTGATAATTTTTTTATAAACTCAAAATCTCAGTGGGGGGCGACTGGGGGGCGACAAAGTTTCATGGGGGGGGCTGTCGCCCCCCCCCCCCCCCCCCCCCCCCCCCCCTTGGCTATGCCACTGTATCAGACAAACAATTGGGCTGGATTGTGTTTTATTGAATATCTGTCAAAGAGGACAGGGATGATGGTGGGCTTGATCCATTCAATTCTGTCGCCCCCCCCCCCCCCCCCCCTTGGCTATGCCACTGTATCAGACAAACAATTGGGCTGGATTGTGTTTTATTGAATATCTGTCAAAGAGGACAGGGATGATGGTGGGCTTGATCCATTCAATTCTGAGCAAACCAGAAAGTCACACACTATACACTCTTCCTCACATACTCATCTTAAGGTAAAATGCAATACAACAGAATGTGACTGACACAAAATGATCACACCAGAAACAATTGTGAGATACTAACATCATGTATTTTAATATGGAACCAGAATGCAATCCATACGTCTACTCCATCAGGCTATTACTGGGCAAGTCAAAGAATTCACACACGTTACGTCCCAGCAAAGTTGAACCGTCTAATATAAAACAATTAGATCAGTGGTTTAAAAGTGGGTCTATTAATGTGTGATTACAGATATATACATGAAGAAAAAATTAAAAACTTTATTAATACACAGAAAATGTCAGCATTGTCAGCCATGGCAAAATACAGACAGTGAATTTGATATTACAATCTATGAATATCCAAATATGGCACAATATTCTTTGGTTTTAAATAATTATGAAAACAAGCTTACAATGCATATAGTCAGCTGCCCTTTGTCTTTTATTTGAAATAAAAATTCTTTTTGTATTTCAATTAGTACTTTTGATTTTCAATGAATATGATCCCAAAAACATTTGCTAAGGTAACACCCCCTCCCACCCCCCGGTGTCAATGCTGTGTCAAATCAGTTATTCCTTCATCTTTTTGCAGTTTTGAAAACTAATCTTCCCACCCACCACTGTACCAACGTTTAGAGAAAATATAAACAAAATTTAACACACACTTTCTTTAAAAACTATGTAATTTAACATTTTCATGCCTTTGCTCCAAGGTTAACAGAAAATATAAACAAAATATAACTTACACTTTCTTTTAAAAACTGTTTAATTTAGCATTTTACCGGTCTATCATTGAGAGCATCCTCTTTTCATCAAACATTGTTTGGTTTGGCCAAGTGATCTCTACAAGCTACACTCTGTTGTGCGATCAGCAGAAAAGATCATAGGTGCCAGCTTGCCATCACTGGAATCCATTTACAATGACAGAATGTGTAAACGTACCACAAACCTGTATACATGTATCGTAAATGGCGAGGTCCATCCAGCAACCCATTATTTTACATTTCTTCCATCCAACCGCCGTCTTAAGACTTTTTATGGCACTAAGTGTTTCACAAAAAATGTTATCCTTCTCAATTCATGTATATTAATGGGTCTTAGTACCGGTATGTTTGTTTTTATCTGTGTGCACTTTTTTATTCATTTTTTTACTGCGTATTTAGTAATCAGTAAAAATTATACCGATGTAAAATGTTTATAACTTTTTGCATTGACTGCATAAAAGACTTATCTTATCTTACAAAAAAGTCACTAATTTGTGGGAGAAAAATCCCAAAACTACGCCAGGTAACACTTAATTGTTTAACCATTTTCTTTAAGTACAATTAGCCACTTGGCTTAAGAGTCTCCAAAAATATAACTTTATTTACAAAATGTACATGTATTTACCATCATAGACTGGAACGATCACAGAACTTCTCATTATTTTAACGTGATACATATATTCAACTGTTGTCAGGCCAACAAGTCTCAACTTGGAAATGGACCAAACCACCCACACAGCCTCAGAAATCAACAAATACCATATATCCACTGGGTTTTCAAATAAGTGATGTTTTCATGCACACACGTAAAGATTTGAAGTCTACAGTGATTTTGTTTGCCACTTCAAAAAGTTTCTAGATGTGGAATCTACACTTATTCACAAACATGGAGATTGTGGTAAACCACTGGTATCTTATTTGCATAAACTACTGTTGTTTTAAGAAATAGTTTACTGACAATCTGAATCAAAGATGTATTATGACGTTAATGTAAAACTGCAAAAAGGCATCCTGGTCGAACAACACATTTGTAACTATCAATTTGTTGTTATTTTGGGTTTTTTTGTTGGGTTGTTTGTTTGTTTGTTGTTTTGTTTGAAATTCGTTTGAAATTTGCAGTGTCAATTTCCTGGTTTATCATAGTATTAATTATTGTTTTATGTAGAACAGCTAATCGTCTTACACCCAGTGTGACCCTACTGATGATCTAAACTGAGAATGTGTTACGGTACGATGTTTTGCCTTTGCGAATGGTCCTTCTTAGGATTGAAACATTAGGCCCTTAATTTGATTTTGTTGATTTTGTTGGAAAAATTTCATTTCCTTTTATTGAGAATGTTATCATTTTGATATTGCTATGCCTAGTACATGTAATTCTAGAGTGGGCTTGGCAAGGGAGAATTAAAAGAAAACCGTATTAAGTGATGGTGGGAAGAAGGACTGTAACTCATCCCATCCGCGCGATGCCTTGTTGCCTATGAGGCTCAACTCAGTCAGTTTGGGCATGTTACCTACAGCTGAGGCAATGTGTGGAATGTCTGACTGTGTCAAATCGCAATAGCTCAGGCTCAGCTTATTTAAGTGCATCATATTGGGTAATTCCTTGGCCCACAAGTCAGCACATTTACCCAATGAATCATTGACACCAAGATCCAAGTCAGTCAGTTTGGGCATGTTACCTACAGCCGAGGCAATGTGTGGAATGTCTGTCCTCTGAAGTTCGCACCACCCTACTTCAAGTTTCTTAAGGCATGTCAAGTGTTTGATATGAGGGGCCCATTCTACAGCTCTACCTCCCAATGTATTGCAACCCTGTATGACAAGACTGGTCAAGAGATAGTTGCATTTCAGTGATGACAGGATTTTCTCAAGATCACCCTTCACTAAAGGACACCAGCCGAGCATCAGATCCCTGAGGTTTTCCATGTAACCCATGACGAAGGCTAAACCACTGACAGAAGACACAGAAGAAATCCTAATGGTTTTAATGCATGAGAGTTGTGGTGCCTGGATGTCTGACCTACAGATGATTTCAAGAAGGTATATGAGAATGCGGAAATCATTATCGCTTTTCACCCTGATATCTGATGGGATGAGTAAGTTGCTGGTGAGACACACTGGGACCTTTTGGCATTGGCTTTCAAAAAAACATTGTCTACTAATCGCTAGTGTAACAGCTTTTCGGTACATGTACCCGGGCTTATGTTGCTCCTTGAACTTACCAACAAGCAATTTTACGATGTCAGTCATACACTTTTCATTGTCACCACAACAAAAACGTAAAAGGAAATTGTTTGAAACAACACCCTCAATAGTCTGACAAAGTTGCTTTAAAATGTTTTGAAATTCACTGAATGGTTCAACTTTGTACACTGTACTCTTCACAAATCCCGGGTTTGACATATGTACACTTTGCAAGTATTTCCCAGCACAGTATTCCTGAATAGTCTTGTGCATGAATTGTATGTTGTTGTGGCATTTGAGGTTTTTGATAACTCTCTGCTGGGTAAGGATGCCCGATTTTAATGCCAGGTCCAGCTCATTTTGTTCAAACTCATCTTTTTGAAATGAGAAATTCGTATCGGCACTTACGAATCCACTGAGTGCAGTTTTTCCTATAGCAATCACTGTTTTTGATGCATCTTTGGAGCTATATCCTTTTCTTGTGAACATGTAATCAACTGCCTCAGTGAAGAGGCGTGAAGTTGTTTCGGGGAGTTGTTTTTTCTCCCTCCACAACAAACACATGAGAAGGAGAAGCATCGGATTTGTTGCAAAATCACTCAATGTGTTGGACTTCGCAATCTTTTGGATCAGTGCATTGCCACTATCAGGATCTTTGTAACAGAATTTCAGAATGTATTCATTAACATCTTCCTTGGTAAACCCCAGAACCTCTACGTGTGTGCAAGGATTTTGGACAAGTGATTTTGACATCAGTGTCTCAAGATGAGAGGGGCGGGTTGAGACAAACATGCAACACTTCCTGTATTCTGTTCTATTGAGCGCTTTTAGGATAAAGCCGAATGAGGCTGCATCAAGTGTTTTGGTCCTCATTTCATCAAAACCATCCAAAAGTATCAAGACCTTATTTGAGTTGTCCTGAATATATTGATCAAGTTCATCTTTGGCAACTCCTGACTTTACGCCTAAAAGTTGATCGAAAATGGAATCAACAAGATCAGATTCTTGGAACAGGGCATACATCTTTAAAAGAAAGACAAGCTTGAATCTTTTCAGGATTTCACATACCTCATCAGCCCAGTCATATGCAATTTTGTCAAAAATGGTTGACTTCCCGACACCCCCAATGCCAAATAAAATAGCACGATTGAATTCAGTCTCAGGCCAATCTTTCAATATTTTCTCATACTCTGTGGAATATACAGTTTCCTCAGAGTATTCTTCTTCTACAGTACCTTTCTTTGTTCTAACCCGCAATTTCGTGTAAATGCCAACAATGGGTCTTTGATCGTCAGGAACCCCAGGGTTCAACTGAACATAACTCCCCGTTGTCTTGTAACATGTCCTCAAAATGTCCCTGGTCTTGTTACCGACTTCTTGGTTGAGATCCCCCACTCTTGGATCTTGGTCTGGTCTCAGACTCTGCGGAGGTACTCCTATTGAGGTAAAAACAAGCAACATGTACATGTTAAAGCAGGAGGTCGTGGGTTCGAATCCCACAGGAGTGATTTTTTCTCATTATCACTCAGGAAAACACTTAGTATACAGTGTTTATAATATGTCGGTGGAGGGCACAACCCAATATTGAATGTACATGTATAACTTCCGTTAAACGTTGTTTCTGAAATGGATTGCATATTCTTCCTCTATGGAGGCAAACATGTAAAAAAAAAATGATGGCTTGGGGTTTACAGTTTGTTAGTAAGGCAGTGTGTAAATACATTTGCCCCCCCCCAAAAAAAAAACCAATTTAAAAAAAGAATGACAAACACTTTTCAGATGTTGGTTTATAGTGCTTTTACACGGACAAAAATAAATTCAGACAAAAAAAATGGTAACTGCATGTGTAGGCCTAAAATATTTGATTCCCTTATTAAGATATCAATGCAAAAATTAATGTGTGACTTCAATAAAGCTATCCTCACTTTTTTTTCTCTCAAATGTGTCACACATAATGGGTGGTGCCATTTTGTACTCGCATAATTACCAGCCATCTGCCTTCTGTGTCCATGTTTGTGTAGTATATCACCTACAATCCCAACCCCACCCACCCCACATAAAAAATCCATTTAACATTTGATCTAAGATATCAGTTAGTGTGATGAACAAGATTATATTTACCTGCTGCATCCGACGGCGAGCTGTAAGTGATACTAACTCCACTTGAACCAACAATGATAGGGCAGTGGCTACCGCTGACTCTGCCCATGTATCCGATGGCTCCAGTTCGTTGTGGGGAATCTAAAATCAGAAGAATTCAAATATCCTTTCAGAATACTGACAAAAAGACTCATGTACTGCATTTCTTCATGTCGTCCGTGCTTTGAAAACTGTGACTTTTACATGTAATGAAGATATATAAGGCCAAACAAAAACAATATTGATGTGTTTACAGTAACCCTACCGACATGGACTTTTGCAGCCAAACTGCCGACCTCAAACTTTTTGCTAGTTGATAATTTGAAATGAGAACTATTTTCAATTATTAGCCACAACAATATTCCACACTTGAAACTGGCCATGATTTGACAGACACATACAAGTAATAAAATGTGCGAAAATCATGATGACGTCAAAACTTGAATAACACTAGGCCTACAAAAGTACATCTGTTTTTAATTTCGCGTACAAGGTGATATGTTTCATTTTTTAGGTAGCTGGTGCACGCAGTACTCATTTGAACCTACATGATGAATGAGTAGCATGTGACACCAGCCAATGGAAAGGCCGGCGTACACTTTATTATGCTTTACGAGCATCACATTTCGATGGTGTATTTTTGTCCATGATATATTCTTCTCTTTTTTTTAGACGAACACAGATTAATCCAGTGTATAGCGCTAGCTGGCCCTAGCTTGGGCTTGACGTACGTGATGATGTCATATTGACAGCTAGCTAGCTAGCTAGCTAGCAGGGCAGTGATGGTGATGGTCGGGTTCACTGCATCTGTACGGATAAACAATTTGCCATTTTCGTTTTTATCCTTGATAATAAATATTCTTCTTCATTTTTAGAACACAGCTCAATCCCATGTATGAGTTAGTGCTAGCGCTAGCTGGCCCTAGCTTGGGCTTGAAGTCTGTGATGGTGATGGCCGGGTTCACTGTATCTGTATGGATAAATAGTTCGCTGTTTGGGTCTGAGACGACAAAGCAGAACACTTGGAGCAGCTGTCGAATATTTGTTTCTGAGCAGTGCTGTTAGAATTATTGATTCACGATCCCTCATAGATACATGTAGATATGATTCAGGTTTTTCCATTGACTGATCTGACTGACTGTATACAACAGAGCTTTGATATGATCAGCATTTTTGCGCAAAAACTTGATAAGCACGGAAAAGGGTACTAATTTTATTTTAAAGTATTAATAATTGTTTTTTAATTAAAAGAAATTAGCTGATTGAAACCTGCAATGTTTGAATTTGAAAGCACCCTTTCTCAAACTTCCCCACATTGACTGAAACTCCTGGTGAGACCGCTGTTTGTTTTACCTCCACGGTTACACAGAACCTAAATTGGATCTATGATCATATCCTTGCGTGAATGTCAAGTTTTTATATATTGAATGTAAATCTACAAAATACAACACTGGATGGCATATTTCATGTATTTTTTTTAAAAGAGGAATTAATTGTATCAGATTGAAAATAAATCCTTGAATAATTATTTCTTTTCTTTTGGGTATAAATAATTCTTTGGGGTATTCATAAAAACTGTATTTTGGGTACACCACCCATACGGAACCCCTGGCCAATTTGTTTTTTTTAAATACACAATTTTAATTTGTATTATTGTGAGGAATTCATTGAATTTAATCAATGATTCTGATGTCGAAATAAAATTAAAATCAGTGCCAACTTCCAATTCTAAATTTCAAGGTGTTTTATTATTGAACTGTTATGCTGTGTATCTTGAAGACTGAATAGATGAACTTCAACTCTGGGTCAGTCTGAAGTTTTCTTTGGAGTATGATCACCCATTATGCACTAGCTCGACTTGGAATCAGGAAGCTCTTTGTCTCTCAATACATTTCTAATACCCAGAGACTCACAATACACTCCCGGTCACTCCGACAGGCTGGCATTATTCAAAACAGATTAACCTTGCGCAAACAGTTTTATGTATATTCTAGTTTTTGTTTTTGTTTTGTTTTTAAACATGAATTGTGAGTTTCGGCTCTGTTGTTAATGTTATGGAACACCTTGCATACTGAGTGAAAAAAACATTGACCCAGCAACCCGGAAGGTTCATCAGTCTGGGTAAAATGCAAGTAAATGTACAACAACTGAATGAAAGATGAACATACATGCAATAGGCCTATACCGTCTCAATTTGAAAATTGCTGAAATACATGCACTGATCTAAGGAGGTCAAATTGTGCCTGTTCTTGGGGGGGGGGGGGTGTCACCTCTGACAAGTGAAGTGTGGGAGATTTGACCCCCTGATCTGTATTGCCATGTTATGATTTTTTAAATTATTTTTGGAATCAGTACAACTCTGATTTCACCAGTTTTCAGCTTGAGACAATCTTTTATGAATTATGAACAGAACAGAAATCAGAACATGTACATGTTTAGCATGGGCATCGCGGGATGTACCCGATGTTCCCCACTACCGATGTTTCCCCGAAATCGTTAGGATTAGGGTTAGGGTTATTATATTGGTAGGGATTTCAGGGAACATAGGTATGCACCCGGCGTCGAGAGGGGGGGGGGAACCAAGGGGGGCACTCCCCCCCCCCCCCCCCCCCCCCCCCCCCCCCCCCCCACCTACCTATCTGGATTTTTTTTAGGCCGTTACCGTAAACAGGCCAGTTATTTTGTTTGGCCTAACATGTATAATTATGAAAAATCTGACTATCCCCAAAACAAGTTGAAACCTGTCGACTTACAAACAAATCCTGGAGTGAGGTGAGGTAGGATGGGGGGGGGGGGGGGGGGGGGTTGAGTTGGGAGGGACGAGGGGGACTTCATGCCCCTCCCTCCTTCATAGATCCCATGCAAATGGTCTAGCTACTAAATGTACTCACCTGTTGCATCTGAGGGGGCGGGTACCTGTGCCTCCTGTTGCATCATGGTAGGGACATCAGTCTGGCAAGCTGCTTCAGATTGTGCAGCCATGGTACTATGGATCACCCGGCCACAAATGGAAGTCCTGTTTGTCAATGATAAATGAAAAGCTGTAACACACTGGTCTTCATTCCAGCTTCAATCTCATTCTTCAGCATGAAAATGTGTACTTAAAAAGTTTCAGTGTTTAGAAAGCGAGTAGCAGTAGTTGTCTCAATGTACCATTTATTTGTTAATAAATGTGTTTGTCACTCTGAAACGCTTGGAATTGTCCTCCACTTGTATGTTATTCAGCTTGCACATGAATAAAACCATACATAATAGGGACATTTTGTTGTGGTTTCGATGAGTCTCAAGGGTAAAACCGTGGAGTTTGGCACCCAAGACCAAGACCGACACCAGCGCTTTCAAGACTGGACCAGCCCACCCGGGACCGAGACTTTAGGGCGAGACTGAAACAAGACCAAGACCAAAAAAGTGGTATCATGTCACTTATAGAAGCTGCACCAGACTAATTAGACTTGACTCAAGTCGGAATTGCTCAGAGTCGGTATCTTAAAAAAAATACATAAACAAAAAAATCACAAAAATCACTTAGTTTATCTACATCTTTCCAGAAGCGCGCATTCGATCCACTTTATGCCGTATAACAATACGTGCACACTGCATGTACATTGTACAACACGCGTATTTATTATACGTACCCAGCAGGCACCGACCGTCAGACTGACATTGTATAATGGTTGTTTTATGGTCGCAACGTCGGATCAACCATACATAACCGAAAATCAACGTTGTTTTAGTTGACCAAGACGACGTTGTCATTATAACGTCTGCCAGACGTTGCTTTAGTGTCAACAATTTAACGTCAGAATTTTACGTAACAACAACGTCGAAATATAGTTGGAATTTGGTCGGGATATTACCAAACGTAATTTCAACCATGGTATAACGTTGTTTTGTCAACGTTTATACAACGGACTAAAAAACAACGTTGTATTATTGTTATTTTTGCGTTTCCCTTCGCGACGTCGCAATAATGTCATGATTTCAACCAAGATATGACGTTTGCTTTCTAACGTCGTTTCAACAACTCAAAAACGACGTTGAATTGTGGTTGGCCGTCGGTTATAATATCCGACGTCGTACTAATGTCATGCTTTTGACTAAAATGCAACGTCTGTTTTTGACGTTTTTTCAACGACTCAAAAAGTGACGTTGAATTATGGTCGGCTGTTGGTTATAATATATGACGTCGTTATTTGGTCATGTTTTTAACATTATATTACGTCCGTTTTCTAACGTCGTGTCAACGTATCAAATAATGACGTTGACTTCCGGTCGTTTGATGGTTAAAATATTTAACGTCATTATTAAGTCACGGTTTTACCCAAACTATAACGTCAGTTCTCTGACGTCTTTTCAGCGACTCAAAAATGACATTGGATTATGGTCAGCCGCTGGTTATAATATTTGACGTCATTTTTAAGTCATGTTTTCAACCATGATATTACGTTCGTTTTCTAACGTCGTTCCAATGACTCAAAATCGACGTTGTATTGTGGTTGGCTGTTGGTTATAATATCTGACGTCGTATGCTTTCAACCAAAACACAACGTCCATTATCTGACGTCATTTCAACATCTTGCAAAGCGACGTTGAATTGTGGTCAGCTGGGGGTTATAATATTTGACGTCGTTATTAGGTCATGTTTTTAACCATGATATTACGTCCGTTTTCTAACGTTATTTCAACGAATCAATTATATAACTACCTTGATTCTTGGTCAGTGGATGGTTACAATAGTTAACGTCATTGTTATGTCATGGTTTACCCAAAATATAACGTCCGTTTTCTGACGCCTCATCAACTCAACGTTGAATTGTGGTCGGCAGTTGGTTATTTACATTACGTCGACAGTGTCATGGTTTCGACCAAAATATAACGTCCATTTTTCACTTTTATTCAGCAAATAAAAAAAGTCATTAAACTTTGCATGTGCAACGTCGTAATTCCCAAACGAAATTATCGGACGCCTTTTTAATTTGAATGACTAAAAAAAAGACGTTGAATTATGGTCACCTAGCTGATGGTTATAAATTTGATGTCCAATCGTTATCATCATTGTTTTAACCAAAATATATCGTCAATTTTGATGATTTTTCCACTTAGCCGCAGCGCGCGCCTATTATAATTACTTGGCCCAGAGCCAAGTGCCGCCGCGCGCGAAAAAACCATATAGCCAAAACGTATTAGGCCTGTATGCCCTATGCGTGACCTTGCATTCCAACGAACTCCACTGCTGTACGAGTCTGGCCAGTTTGAATCATCCGTTAAACCAACAGTCACAACTGAAGCAGCTTTGGGAAGAGACATATTGGCCCAAAATGAACAAGGTTTTTGGCACCTTTTGTGCACCGTATTGTCAAGATTCGGTTCTGCGATGGAGTACAGTTAACATTGGAGATGTTCCCACCCCTGATCTATAACTCCAAGTCAAGATACGACATCAAGATGTATAGGACAAGCACAAGTCAAGATTTTGATTGAACCGCAAGCAAGATGATCTGATTGTGCCATGTCTGAAAATGGTAAGTTTCAAACGCGAATGTTTCCGAGTTAGTGATTTGCAATTTCTTTGAAGGTCAATAGTTTGGAAATTGTATCTTTATTATTATTATGTACCCTACTAGTCATGTCAGTTGTAACTTAAAAAATCCATCAAAATACCTTAACTTCATTGTAGAAAGTTATTAATGTTAGACTAGACATGTTCATTGTTGGATGCTATTGTCATTCCTTATCTTAAAAAGAAAGTTACACTAACGATGCCCTTTGTTTAAACATTGAAGATGTAGAAAATCCAAACTAATCAGCAGTCATGCTAGTTCTGCCTGCTTTCTATCATCATGTCCAATCTTTATTTAGGCCTAGAAAAAACAAGGTCATTCTAAAGCATATCATATCAAGGTCATTCTAAAGCATATCTCATCATGAGACGATTTCCCCCACTGTGTTGACTGAAGATTTAGAATATTAAATTTATTGTGAATTTAACCGCCCCGCAACATATTCCGCATCCATCACTAACTCAAACGATCCAATCGTCTCTTTCATTTTGATGCTGATATTTTGAGACAAATACGTTTCAATCTAGTTTACGGTGTTCAGAGTTTGGGAATCACGTATAACGATACATTATGCCACTTTTCTTTGTCGTGTACTCTATTTCATGTTTTATTAATACCAGTATTTACTATAATAATTGGTTTGTTATAGTCTTTGCAAAGCGCTTAGAAACACAGCGTACAAAGCGCTATTAATGTGAATCGCATGAAATCGCCCATTAGACTTAAAATAGGCCTATGCTTCGACTTGTCTTCATACATGTAAAAATTGTTTTTAAATTTTTTCGGATTTCTAAAAATTAAACTGCTGCTGTAAGTTCAAAGAATCTGTTTTGTTTTAATTATTTACAAGTCACCATTATTTTAAAAATGTGTTGGTATTCAAGAAAATTAACAATGTTGTTCATTTTTCCCCTTTTCCAGCTCTCTGCTTTGGTCAGTTGAGGGAGACAAGTACACTACCCAAGCCCTACTTTACGTGGCCCCATGAACAACATTAACCGCCTGATGTCTTCTATACCTGCACAAATATTCACAAAAGAGATTAGAGATCATGTCTGTGTTGGTTGTGATTCCGCGTGGTAATGAAATCTGATGTCAAAATTGATCGGCCTATTAACATTGAACATTTGAAGCGTCTAATTGACATTATTTAAGCCTGTCAAACTGACGCCACTATTTTGAATATTGACTAACGTTAGAAAACTTACTTTTTTCACTGTTATTTCGGTTGTGTACTATAAGAACCTAGCCAACCAGTTTATAAAAAAAAATGAACAACTTGTGTAATATTACACAACCGTTTGATTTTTACACAACCGAAATAAAATGTCTACAAAAATTACATTTGCAACCATGTACTGACCTAACTTCAACCATGGAATTCAAACATTGAAAGGACGTTATTACGACGGTCAGATAGACGTCAATTTTGACCTTACACAGACGTTATAATTTGGTCATTTTTCGACGTCTAAATAACTTCAACCGCGACGTCCTGTCAACGTCCATTCAACCAGACAAATCATGGTCAGACTGACGTCATAATTTGACTATATATGGACGTTAGATTTCGGTCAGGTTTTCGACGTCTAAAAAACTTACTTTTTCAACCATATTCTGACCTAAATTCAACCAACAATCTGACGTCCTGTAGACGTCCATGTAACCAGTTAATCATGGTCAGACTGACGTCATAATTTGACTATAATCGGACGTTAGTTTTCGGTCATGATTAGCAGTTAATCATGGTCAGACCGACGTCACAATTTTGACCATATATCGACGTTAGAATATGGTCAGGTTTTCAACGTCTAAAAAACTTACACTTACAACCACTACGGCAACCAAAAAACAACGTCGGAGTTGGTCGGAACCAGACGTCAGATAGACGTTAAATCAACCAAAAATGCCTGCTGGGTACATGTATGTTTGCATGTATGTTTGCATGTACATAGCGTGTGCATTCATGTGGTGCAAAAGTTAGCAATTCCGACTTGATCAATGTGCCATCAGCACCCCCCCTCGCGTGAACGCGCTCGTATTCATCGATGCATATGCAACACCATCCCAATGCATATGCAACGTCGCTTGACCAATCAAAGGAACCAATTTTTGAAGACTCATTTATTATTTTTGGTAGGTATGGCAGTCTGGATAATACTCTGCAAAAGTTTTAAAAACGAACTCTTAATTTGTAGATTTAAAACACATGATTTTTGGATGATAATGATAAAAACATCCGCTCTTTGATGGAATTGATAAAGAACACGACATTCAAATGTTATTCAAAACAAAGGGGAATTTTTATTGTAGTTAACCTGTAAAGATGTTGAGATCCATTGTGCGTACACAGAGAGCAGTTTCAAAGCATTCGAATGTACGCGTGTGTGTCTCTTGCTACTCCTCACCATGGGATGCATGTGCGTTCTCTGCGAAACTTTGGATGCGCAAATAGATGCGATGTGTGTTAGGAATAATATCAAAACAATCTGCATGCGTTTTTAAGAATAAAAACACTCATTACCTGAAATACTGTGATATGATTGGCTTCTACCGAAATCAGTAGAAGCCAATCACATCGAAAATTAATTTCCATAGACTGTGTACAAACGTGGAACGGACCAGCGCGTACGCTTGGCAGATTGACCAAGTCTGGGTTGCTGCATCACATAAAAATAACATGTACATGTACGTTTTTAACATGTTGGTCTGAAGTGGACGCATGAGGGCGCGTTACAGCGAGTACAGTCCATATGCGCTATGCGCACATTAATATTTAGATACAGACCGAGCGCAACCCACACTTGGCCAAGTCTACAGACTAATGCACAGTTCACTGTCATTCAGTGACATCAGTAAAATGCGACTGCAAAACTTCTTAACCCTTACAATCCCATACTAAACTGGTGAACTGATTACATGCTTTAGTTTGGGTTAGGCATACCTACATAATCAGAGTCCAACAGTTTGGGTGCAGAGTTTGCCATGTAGTGTTGGAATTTGCAAGAGTGAGGTAGGTTCCTAGTAAATCACTCAAGGGGATTAGGGCTAATAGGCTACCCCTGACATTTAATACAATCCATGAAACAAAAACAAGACACCAAAAAACAAAAAGAAATGAACCTTTGTATGGCAAAACTTACCGGTACAGTTAAGTTTGTAGCAGGTTGATTCAGAGACGTCCAAGCATTACAGCACTGTACATGAAACTGCCGCACCCAACAATCCCATGACCACCTGACGGAACTATATTATGTAAATTAATCCCTCAATAAACTTCCATATATGGCACTGACTCAAACTTTACAAAAGTTACAAGGTCATGATTCACAAGTGCTTTGAAATTCTGTCACATGCAAGCAGGTTGCATCCAATGAAAAAACACATTGCACTTGCAATATTTGTATCTTGTCCTAACTGTGAACAAACTAATCACACATGTTGTAAAATATCTTAACCAAAAATAGAAGGCTATTTTTAATCCTGGACAATTGTATCGCGCATCGATACAAACTACATTTGTCCCAGTAGGCCTACAGAAATACATCTGGGTTTTCCCAAAATGTCTTATTGTCACCACTAGCCTGGAGTCACCACTGCAGTTATGCATGAAAGCAGACCAAACAAAACTTTCCAGTGCACAAAGATTGAGGAGTAAATGGGCAACTTTCCTTTGAAATCAAATGACGTGATTTCAAGAGTTATTCTTAGCTCAGCATCAATTGAATGCAAATCAATTCACCTTTTAGCCTTTGGTACGCATACAGACCTACATAGCTCAGTACATGAATAGAACGTGATACAGCAATATCCAGCAACATATTTTAGTACTGGCATTATGAGAAAATATTTTTTCATAAGATGAACTTTTACGTCTGGGTGATATAAATCAAATCATATCTTAAAAAACATTAAATTTAAAACTACTGGAATCATTATTTGGAAGTAGGCCTACATCCTAAAACTGGCACTAATGTCTGGACCAACTCTACAAAGGCATCAAGCCTTTCACTTATTAGGAACCATTTTAATTCAATAACAGTCCAATTAAATTGTTCAACACAAATATATTGGAAAAAAAGACCTTACCTAAATTTCAACTTCAACCTGTCACTTCCTGCACAAAGCCCTGATGCTTTCACCAAGAAATCCAGCCGCAAATTAAAGACGGACAAACAGTTTTAAAACGTAGATTTCAATTCCTCAAGTTGGATAATCCAGCGGTTGAATAGCAGGAGGTCGTGGGTTCGAGTCCACTCTAATAAGCTTGCTTGCAAAGGGGTTTCTGAATGTCACTGACACTGACAGTTTGTGAGGAACACTAAGGATTGAGAAAGGTAGAGGACAATGGGCCAGTCATGAATTGTGTCTTTTGGTTTCCTGCTCAGAGCCAGGTTTCAAGAAATCAGGAAGGCTCCTTACGAATAAACTAAGATATTAGGGTTCAATGACTGCAAACTGCAAGCCTGAAATGTCAATCAGGAAAGATTGGGGACTGGAGGGCATCATTGAAAATGGGCACTTGCTAATTATTATTTTTTTTTGGAACATCTGTGCTGAAAGGTCGACACGTATTTTTCACCGGACACCTGGCCTCCGTAAAATCAAATAGTGGGGTTGGGTGGGGGTGAGGGGGGGGGGGGAGGCTGGTACTATCTTCCAAAATAGGGGGCGCTCTGCAAAACCAGCTATTATGTAGCAAACTACGCATTATGTGCCCATTTACAGGGTGCATTGTGAGGCTTTTTGGCTTGGTTTTCATATTCCTCGTTCATATCAAAACTATCTATACCATTTTGGGAAATTGTTACTTCAAACAAATGTCTGAAACTGAAAGGGCATTTTTTTCCCATCTATAGAGGGGGCACATTTATGTCCACAAAAAATGCCACCTAGGTAAATCGGGGGGGGGGGGGGGGGGCAAGTGCCGCTGCCCCTGGGAATGAAGAATAATATTTAAAAGTTGAAGATTTAGTTACACTGTTACTTGCCAGCAAAGATTTCAGAATTAATCCGCAATCTACTTTGGGCCAATGGGCTCCGTGCGCCATCAAAGAGGGCGCCCTTTTACCTAGCAACGACGTCCCATGGGCGGGACATTTCGCTGGTTGACGAGCACGACATCAAGATAATGTCATCATGTGATCAATGCATTTTGTTCACGAACTTATCATTCACAAGACTTCAATCTTAAAATAAAAGCATAAACCCACAAAAGGATCATAATGTGGAGAAGCCCTATGTTCTGTTATTCAAACAGACATAGTTTAAAAACCTTCTTCTCATCTCCAGGGACCTCATTTGTATTTAAAAATACAAACGAGGTCCCTGGAGATAACAAGAAGATTTCATTTTGGTCATAATGTCATAATGCCAAGCGCGGATCCGGGGGGGGGGGGGGGGGGGGGGGGGGGGGGGGGGCTGTGCACAACATCCGGACAGAGCCAGCTGGGTTATGCACTATTCTGTAATATAGTGTTCATGACTGTCAGATTTGAACAGTGCCCCCATTAAAAGTATGGTATGAGCCCCACCCCCCACCCCCCCCCCCCCCCCCCCCCCCCCCCCCCCCCCCCCCTTATTGATTGTATGGAGGCCAAGAGCCCGGAGGAAAAAAAAACTTTTCAGCACTGATTTGCTAACTAAAAACACCTCACACCTCCCACCCCTCCTCCCCTCCCCCCCCCCCCCCCCCCCTGCAAAAATTCCTGGATCCGCCCCTGAATGTGTTTAGCGCCGCAACATCAACTATACACGTCTGAAAGCATGGCCATTTTGATTGTGTGGACAGTTTTATTTCTATTGTTTTGGGGGTGGGTTTTTGGGGGGAGGGGGCTGCAAACTTTTTGCAAGGCTCAAGAGCGTAGTTTAAGCAACTATTGCAATACGAAAATACAGGTACATTTTAAAATATTCAAAATCAATTTACGAAGATGTATGTTACATGTACATGTTATAAAAGAAAGATATACCGGTGTGCCCTTACAATTGCAATTTTAATCTTACGACAGTAAGCAAATGTTCCAACGACCGACACCCCTCATGCAAAAATGTGGTCGAAGCTGAGCTGAGCATGTGTAGCTTGTGAAGAGATCTCTGCAGTGCAATGCAAAATGTGTGCGTGTGTGACATTACGACTCTCAGCGAACCAAGTGTATTAATTAATTTGGTGTACGTAAAATAAGATACGTGTGATAATTTTTCATGATATTGTTGACTAGGCAAGAGAGAAAAAATTCCTCCGCTTCAGATTACTTCCTGTTTCAAACTCGCGTAGGCAGGCCAGGATTTGTAAAGACAAAACCAGAAAAGACAAACCCAGCAAAGTGAGATCAAGCTTTGTGAATGAACACACAGAAACCTGTTTTCTAAAGATGTTTTCGTGACCTTTTTATGATGTAGAGATTTGACTTTATGTTCAGTGCTGTAAACTGCTCCTACTTCTTCCAGCATTGGCTATTATCTTTACAGTGGCAGGAACCATACATTCTGCATGTACTGGTACGGTGCATGCTTTCACCTAGGCAAAGGAAAGCTTGCAAGTCTCGTCAGAAAACTGACTTTCAAGTAAGATAGTGGATATTTTGCCGGAGGTAATGACGGCAAACTAACGTTTACTCAAGTTTGCCGGCGGCAATCCATATCAACAGAGGGCACTGTACTCTTTAAGATACAGCTAAATTATAAGATGTATTAAACAGTGATGTAGTGCCTTGATGCTGGGCCTTGGCCTTAAGGCTGCCTTAAGGCTGGACTTTAGGGCCTTGGCCTTGGCCTCGAGGCTTGAGGGCAAAAGCCTTGGCCTTGGCCTTGGCCTTGAGGGTTCAGGGCCTTGCAATTTAGAGTCAAGGCTCTTCAAGGCCCATAGATTTTGCATTTTCCAAAGGCCAGATAAATCTGTTCGAAATTTTGCTGTTACCATTTTAATCGTATTACTATGGAGGAGGGAAGCACCCTATAGATTTGTGTGTTGGGCACACGTCCACTTTTGTATCGTCACATTTTGTTACCATTGTAGTAGATTTGCTGCAAAAATATTCCGTACACTTGTGGGGCTAATGAGATGATCACTTGATGATTAATTGCATATAACTATGGAATAGATCTTATTGGTTGTATATGTCTCCCTGATAAGTGCTAAAGATTTGCATGTATCTGTTTTAGATAATGCTGATATTTCTGACCATGTTGGGCCAGCAAATAAAAATTTCCCAAATCAGTTTCTTGGATCCCCCTTTTGTTACACTTGGGAGAATGTGTGTCAAATATAGAAGTAAATCATTAATTTGTTTAGTTAAACCATATTGAAGACCTGAACTTATACTTTAATAGATACAGTGCAGTCATCAAAACGGTGTAGGCCTATGCGAGCATGTTGATTGCAATTAAAGAAATGTTGTTCTTCGTAACGAGCAATTCGTGATGATAAGGGCGGATCCAGGGGGGCCATGAGGGGCCATGCCCCCCCCCCCAAAAAAAAACGAAACCATTTTTTATGTGACGTCGTAATAAAGGCAGGCAATGAGTACACCACCATCTTTTCTCAAAAAACATCGGTTAAAATGGTCAGAAATTGGCTCAAATCGCACCACAGAGAATCTCGAATCCAAAATTTTTGAGGGCCCTTAAGCGGGCCCCGAAGCCCAAGCCGTAATTTTTTGACCCACTTTTTTTGGGGGACCAACAATTCTTTGCCCCCGAAAAAAAAAGGTGTTCTGGATCCGCCCTTGCGTGATGATGTGTCACTCATGTGACTATAATTAGTTCTATATCAGTGGTCATTTCATAAAACAGGGCCTTGGCCTTGGCCTTGAGGGTTAAGCCTTGTCCTTGGCCTCGAGGCTTGAGGAACAAAGCCTTGGCCTTGGCCTTGGCCTTGAGGGTCAAAGCCTTGGCCTTGGCCTTGGTCTTGAGGGTCAAAGCCTTTGCTCCAACACTGGTATTAAATTCCCACCAAAAGTTGTGTAGCACGTTTGGTGTAGTGGTTAAGCAAAAGCTCAAGTGACCGGGATGACTCGGGTTCGATACCGATCCCCGTCAAATTTTAAAGGTTTTTTTTCCCATCCCCAAATATTCTTCTTTTATTATTTTACATGTCTCAAACATTTTATTGCAGAGAATTACATTTTCTTTTTCAGATTTGTGGCTCTGGAGGATTTTTTTTAAAAGGGAAATAAAGTCCGAAATTATAAAATGGTTTGAATCCCATCTTGTGAATACGAGGATACAACGATAATATTGGCATGGGGCCAGACTAAAATTTGTCACCGGAAAATGTGTTAAGTACAAAAAAACAGTAACTGCGCATGTTCAGTGCATATCCGGCAAACAAACGTTTACTAAAGGTTGCCGTCTCTGGCAAAATATCCACTGCCTTCAAGTAAACAAACCGGGAAGTCAACATTACGTTCCGTGTCCATTTGTATATCATGTAATTGGACAATATTTCACAAGCTGCGTTGACGCAATTCTACCGCGATAGGTCAATTTCACTCACAGTCTACCGGTACTTCAATTTCATTACTTCAAATAATGCCGTGAAGTTCTCAAGTATTGATGGTACTCACCATGTAACGATGTATTGCAAGTTTTCGTTTCGCAGGATGACCTTTGTTTGACCTCCAACAGGACCTCCAGGTACGTCACAAGCTGGAATGATAAAAACAACAAATCCACAGGAAAATTAGATGCAAGATTCTGGTAGAAATGAACAAAAGATATGGGAATGTTTCCATTGTGTATTATCGTACAGCTTATCAAACAAGAAAGATAATATTTCCTCACTTTTCACACTTTTGTCGATTTGGAAACAAGAGATTAGACCACAAAATGATTCAAGAATCCTAACACATGTGTTATGCCCCGACTTGGTCGTCAGACCCAGCTTATGTTGGGACTGTCCCAACTTGAGCCAAACTAGATCACTCAAGTTGCAATGGGCAGGCCTAACTTGGGTTGGGCACTGCTACTCATACATGGATGTTAGAGGGCACCATTTACCAACGAGCGTACACGATGAGCACATCCGGCCACGGCCATGTGCTGCAAAGTGTCATCAGACAAACCAAGTCATTTTCTACAAGGCTTCCCTGGAAGTTGCCACAAAAAGACAACATGTTTGATCTGCCTCTGAGCTCCCAGTCGCGGCCTGCGATATTTTTATTACACAACTATCTAGGGTACCTGTGCGCTTTCCTATGGGGCATTTTATTAAAACAAGGCTGCAGTGGAGGCTACTAGTTTTTAACTTGGTACGGATTTCGGACTTTATTTCCCTTTAAAAAAAATCCTCCGGAGCCTCGGATCAGAAAAGAAAAAGAAAATTGCTGCTATACAAGTAGTATCCGACTGAAAAATAACGTTTCTAAGATAAAACTTTGACTTGTTGAAAAAAAAGTGCAAAAGCTGATGGGACAGAGCAAGGATTCGAACTCGGGACCACTGATCAATAGCCAGTCTGCATAACCGTTAGGCAACGGCAGTGCTCGACAAAATCTTGAAATTCATAAAATACTTTCACACATGTGGAGAGAGTATATAAGCTGTGCGCGCGCGCTCTACAATCCTATAACCTTGATTCAAGTCGCCTGAAAAATGGGTACCCTGTACTATTGTGTAAATAAAATATTCGCATCCCGACAAATCTCATCCCAACGGCCTACTTTACTTTTATCATCGTTTTGCTGGACAAAATCATGGGAAAAATGTTGCTGCCCAAGTTGGACCGACAAGGAGTTTCACGACTACAGCCAGCATAGTGTGGCACTGGATGCGTGCAATCCATACATTTTTGTTTTCATGAACTAACGCTGATGTGCTCTTTAATACCCAAAACTGTCCCAAGAGGGGTTACGGGCACATTTTCAAAAACAAAACTTAGTGACGCATGACCAGAGGAATGCATACAAGATATCAATGGAAAGCTTACTGCTCCTAGTTCATGATAATTCATAAATACCTGAGACAGTTCACCCATTCCTATTGGTCAAGAGCCCGTAAAGTGGGTGGTTTTAAGCCACTGATAAAACACTGACCGTTTTAAACTCAATTCCCGTGTTCTGCACCACATAGTGCAGAACGTGCTGAGCACGGCAATTTCCATAGGAGATTCTTAGCACTGCGGGCATGAGACACGTTTAAGACATGGCCAGAGGGGTGTTTCACCAAACCTGAAGTAAATTGCTGAACAAAGTCGTTGGAAATTTGTGAAATTTTGACTTATTTTGACTTTTCGACCAAAAGGTATTTATGAGTGGGAATTTCTTTGTGATTGGCTGTATGTTTAAAACCGGCTAGGGGCATGGCATGCCTGGAAGCAGATAATGGCCCTCGCCTTCGGCCAGGTCATTATTGGCAACCAGACCACAGGTGCTTTTAAATGTACTTGTTTCAAAACCGGCCAAGGTCATATTCATTACATTAAAAAGGTCACTAGTTCAATGCTTGTTCATATCATCCCTTTGTTTGTGGGTGAGGGGTTTTTTTTTTGGGGGGGGGGCACCTGTATTTAAATAAATATTTAAGAGTAACCTACAACAAAGGCATTTTCAATGAACTGATTCAGTCCAACATGTAAAAATCAAACGAATAGTGTAAGGGCAGAAACAAAACAGGTTTGTTGAAGGCAACAGCTAAACTAAGGCCGCTTCTTGATTGGCTGGTACCATCTTCCAACATAGGGGGCGCTCTTCCAAACCAATTATTATATGCTACATATGCATTATGTGCCCATTTTCAGGCCGTATTGTATGGGTTTTGGGACTTGGTTTTCATAATCCTCGTTCATCTCAAAAATATCTATACCATTATTGGGACATGGTTACTTCTAAGAAATAGTAAGATACTTTAAGGGCAGTTTTGTTGTATCTTGAGGGGGCACTTCACTATTCGAGGGGGCACATTTATGGCCACAAAAGGGGCACTTGGTAAAATCTGGGGGGGGGGGGGGGGAAATGCCCCCCAGCCCCCCGGGTTCCGCCGCCCCTGTTTGAACATACGTGTGTGTGTATCTGTTTCTACTCCTCACCATGGGATGCGTGTGCGTTCTCCGCGAAACTTTGGCTGCGCGAATACACACAGACAAGGCTAATTGCGTGTTAATTAGGAATGATATCAAAACAACCTGCGAGCATTTTAAGAATAAAAACGCTCATTACCTAAAATACTGTGATATGATTGGCTTCTACCGAAATCGGTAGAAGCCAATCACAGGGAAAATTAATTTCCGTAGACTGTGTACAAACGTGGAACAAACCAGCGCGTACGCTTGGCAGATTGACCAAGTCTGGGTTGCTGCATCACTTGAAAATAACATGAACATGTACGTTTTTAACATGATGGTCCGGATTTGATGCATGAGGGCGCGCGTTATGTACTGTAAGGACGTAGGCGATATGCGCTGTGAGTGGATTGACTATAGGCACCGACCGAGCGCAACCCAGACTTGGCCAAGTCTACATTAAGCCCTGCATACTGCACACGTGGGCACCGTGCATAAATACCAAATTTCATTGTAACAAAACCCAATGAAAACTAGCACTCTATCTCCTTTGTTCAATTCCTCAAGCCATTTAAAAATATTAGGTTTTTAAATTTATTTGACCATTTTATACTTTTTTGTAATATATGCGTATCTTTTTCGGAATATCAGTTTATAAAACAGTTTTGTAAAGTCATAGGTTGTGTCAATTATCTGGTGGTTTCAGTATACTCACATAGGCAATTGAAGATTCTCCATACTTTTTTTTTTTTAGTTAATAAGTTATTAAGGTTTTTATGTTTGTGGATACATCTGTAATTCAGTGTCATGCTGCAAAATGTGGAATTTTAATTAATAAACCACATTTGAACTGAGTAAAATGACTCTTTGTGGTGAATCACGCCTATTCCTTGGTTAGCACAGCAAAGCACTTTACAAAAAGGGTCAACCTTTGGGCCTAAAAACTTACTCCTGGTTGCTTGAGCAGTGTTCCCAAGAGTCAAATCCTTTGTGTTGAGGAACTTATCTTGGCTTCTTCATGTGCAGCATGATTGATGTCCTCTACTAGAGATATTTCATGCATGTCTAGTACACATAGGCCCTGAATGCAAAATTTAAAAAGTGAGAATTTTCAAAACCTGATAAACAGTACTGTCAAATCTTCAAATACACGCAATGTATATAAAAATTAAGAACTTGTTTCCCCTTGGTTGCAGTTTTTGGTTTTGGTTTACCTTGATTGCATTTTCATGTTTCGTGATCAAAAGGTTGTGCATGGTTTTAGACATTTTTCTCAAAAAACTGTAATATGCACTTAGCTGGAACTTCAACAGGTTAGGTTTTGATCAAGTTCTTTGGATTTTGATTGGTGTTATTATTGGAAACGGACAAAATGCATGAAAAGCAAATGATCCTATATCCCTTTAATACATACAAGCTGGTGCATACCTTGTCCTGTCTGAGCCTATTGACAGCATCTCCACCTTTCTTGGTCTCCTCACTGACCACAATGCACCTCGTGATCCGTGATGGCCACGATGGAGTCTGATTGTAAGATGCGTGGTTTGATATCGTGGATGAAGTCACGGACAGACGCGATGCGCGCATCCATTGGTTGGATCAACTCTGGAAGTGTTTTCCCTGAAATCAGATGAGGGGGATATATTCAAGTGTTGTATTAATATGAAATACTGAACACCATACATTTATGACCTACTCTCAGTCAATGAAGAGAAAGAATGTAATAAAGGTTGTTTTATACTTGCTTTGATGCGTTCTTACCACTGACCTCTATATAAAGACTGGATAGCTAATAAAGAGCCGCACAATGAATGAATTTGACGCCATATTGGTGAGACCGGCTGGTGATCTACAAAGGACAAGTTGCCGTTTTTATAGACAGCATGATTTCTTTTGTAACGTCGCAGTTCACTTGACTTATATTTTGACCACCACCACTGACCAAGTTTAACTACAATTTTTCTAACGTTGTGGTTACTAAAATGCCGCAAATATCACTTTTTCGGCGTTTTGAAATAATAATCACTACGGAAATGTGTCCCTTTTAGAACATCATAATATGTGTACGTGACCAAAATGCGCGTCAACTGTTGATACAACACGCGCGTATTTACGCGTAGAACGTTCGTATTATACACGGCCATCTTCGTGAGACCGGGGGCGAATTGGTCAATATGCAAAGTCTACTGTGTGAATGTTGTATGCATATTCGCTATCCAGTCTTTACTAGATCAGTGGTTCTTACGTTGCAGCATGGATATGTCTGTCACACCAACTGTAATCTTCTCTTCTGCTCTCATCGCCGACTCACTCAGCAGGATATATGTCCAGCGTGGATGCGATCGAACGTTCCCAGTAGAACCACGCTTCCGTAGCTCTTAACTGGCGAGATTCTACTTCAATCCCATCAGTGATCAGCATCGACTGGTGGAGAACTGTCCACATTTGTCCAGACAGACTCTGGTATTATTTCCACAACATGATTTGTTGGCACTACAAACCACGACTTGAGTAACGCTTGGAGATTGTTTGGAGTGGAGCAGTCAGTTTTACCAGACCGACTTCTCCTTTGAGAATTCTAGTGGTAGGCAAGGTGCCAGACCGGTTACTAATATTGGTTACGAGTACTCTGACATCTTGCCCTTGTAGCTGTGCTGACTAATTGCATAGATTGCAGTGATGGTTGCGCAGACATCTTGCGTAACAGGAATCAGTCTTTGTTTGTACGGTTCCAGTTCGAGGTCAAGGCCGGGATGCAGCTGTACGTAGAGTGTTTCCAATATGCAGCTGGCGGCATGGCATAGTATCGGACTGATTCGTTTGACGAGTTGGTTTATCGGCGAGGTTAAGATGAGAAGCCCTGTTTTGCAGCTGGGGAGCATTTTGGTTCACTGGAAAGCACAGCTCAAGCCTGTACTGAATAAAAATGGAAAGAAAAAAATCTATAAAAAATAATAATAAAATATTGTTAACCATGGAGGAATATAGCTCTTTTCGAATCAATTGCTCAAAAGTTGTACAGAATTTCCCTTCTGGCGTACCATTTTACAAAGGTTGAATTGTAGGTACCATCGTTCACCGACGGGGCATAAAAATACAGACCTATCAGGGGTGGATTCAGGAATTTTTGCAGGGGGGGGGGGGGTCAGGCCCGTCAGCTTTTTTTTTAATCAGCAAATCAGTGCTGAAATGTTGTCAGGTGTTTTTTTTTTTTTCAGGACACTCCTGGGGCCTGGTACCATTCTTGCAATGGGGGCGCTGTTCAAATCCGACATTATGGTCAAATCTGATGGGGGTCTGCTCATAAGTCCGACGCCTCATAGGTCCGACGCCTCATAAGTCCGACAAAATCACATCCCCTAACCAAATAAAGGCCCATAATTTTGACGCCTCAAAGGTCCGACGCCTCATAAGTCCGACAACGGAAAAACGAGGCTTTTAATTTGTCGGACTTATGAGGCGTCGGACCTATGAGGCGAATAAATAAATTTTATGCCTCATAAGTCCGACGCCTCATAAGTTTGAAATTTCAGACTTATGAGGCGTCGGACCTATGGGGCGTCGGACTTATGATACGGCCCCATCCGACGATCAGGCACACTATATTGCACGGTGTACAATTACCCCCTTACCCCCGCTGGCTTGCCCAGTGTGTAGAGTGTTGCGGACAGGCAGGCGTATGGGTAAATATTAGTAGTATAATTGTCAATTTTTGTTAATTTTTTGTGAGCCCCCAAATGGATCTGTGCCAGCCTGTAACGGTACCTTATAAAGTTGTAATAAAAATGAAGTACTATTGTATCACAGTTCCAAATCTGTACATCAACACCACACTGAACAATCCCACACAGTATTGTTCATTGGGGACCACACACCTGTTGAGCGATAGTTATTATGGGGACAGCAGGAAGTCTCCACAAACTCGGTCCTAATGTCCCTAACAATAGGAAGGAAATTTCTCATAACTTAATGCTGCTGAGTAAAAGTGTATTTCAGGGCCCCAGTTCAACGCAAGTTGTACTAGGTGAGTCAAAAAGATGGGTACCTTGTAAAAAGGAACTTTTTTTCGTCAACTTAAAGACAAGAACATGTATAAAGCAATTTAAAGAATCAATCATTTACCTCATCAATTTGCTTTCGTGCTTCGGGGGATACAGAGTAATTAAAAAAAAAAATCAATTTTGTCCACGGGTCATTGAATCAGGCTAAAACACACCTGTGCGTGTCATATACCTTACACATGAGGGCACAGTTATTTATTGAGTCAATCCTTGCGGTATGTTTCTGATTATTGCAGAGCTGATAGTATTACAAACATTTTGACATGAATATAGTTTTCTGAAACTATTTCCATCTCATTTTGTTATTCCTTTCACATTCAGAAATGAGAATGATTAAGGATTCCATTTAGTATGGATTCTGTTCAGCGGCGCAACTGCAGGGTCTCATCCTGGGGGGAGGGGGGGAGGGGGCGTGGGGGGGGGGGTTGGGGTTGAGGTTACAATGGAGGGGCGCCCACAAATTTCATCCGTGCTGAAAGGTACACAGGCTTTTTTCACCAGACACCCGCCTTTCGTAAAATCAAATAGTGGGGGGTGGGGACGGGGGGTGGGGTGGACACCATCTTCCCATGGGGGCGCTGTTCAAAACGAATACCATGGCTACATTACATGCGGGACGTTACAATAAACAGCTCCCTGAGGGAGTTTTGGTGAAAAACAAGCATGAAATCGCGGGGAAAAAGTGACTTTATGTAATATCCAGCTAATCATGGTAACTCAAATGACTGTGATTTGCTACAGATGCAACATTTTTATGGGGGAGGGCAGGTGGGCCCTCTTCCTGTGTTTGATTGAATATCAGTCAAAGAAGACATGGATTATGGTCGGTTTCAACCATTCAATTCTGAGGAAATGGAAAGTAAACACACCATACACTCTTCCTCACATACTCATCTCTTAAGGCAAGATGCAAAGAACAAACTGTGATTGAGCCAAAAATAATTATAACACCAGAAACAATTGTGAGATACTAACATCATGTATTTTAATATGAAACCTGAATGCAATCCACATATCAACTCCATCAAGATTTCACACACGTTATAATTATGTCCCAGAAAATTTAACCATCTAAAAAGCAATTGGATCAGTGTGTTTTTGTATTCTATTGTTGGGCATCTGAAAGGAGAATACCGTACCCACAAGAATTTGTGTTAGTCTTTGAGGTAAAGATGGTACATTACATATGGGACTTTTCTTGGACTTGGCCCTACTTGCAAAAAAATGAGAATTTTTGTATTATGTTTAAAAGAATAATGGGTCAATTAATGTATGATTACAGATATAAATGAAAAAACAATATATATATAAAAACTTTGTGAAATCGACTGAGAATTGACATATCACACTCTATTAACATCCAAATATGTCATTATATTCTTTGGCTTGAAAAATATATGAAAACAATTCTAATGCCCCTTGTGAGTTGTCTTTTGTGGTTTACTTGAAAAAAAAACACTCCTTTGTCTTCGTATTTCATTTAGCAGTTTTAAATTTTCAAGGAATACAATCCCAAAAACAATTGCTCAGGTACCCCCCCCCCCCCCTGCTGGGTCAAATCAGTTATTCCATCTTTTGCAGTTTTTAAAACTGATCTTCCCACCAACCTCTGCACCAAAGTTTATACAAAATAAAAATCAAATATAACATAAACATTCTTATCAAAAAATATTTACAAAAAAGTCATTAATTGGTGGTTGGAAATAATCCCAAAACTACTCCTGGTAATCCTTAATCTTTTTAACCATATTACTTAAGTCAGGCATGCAAATAGAAATTTAGAAGGAAAAAAAAAGGAAATTCCAAACCACACAAAACTTTGCGCAGTGTTTTTCAATTTGTAATGGCATTTATGAGAAGTAAAAAAAACGAGGAAATCAGGGGATCCCAGAAAAAGTTGCATGCCTGTTAGGTACAATAAAGCCACTTGGCTAACGAGTCTCCAAAAATATAATTTTATTTACAAAATGTACATGTATTTACCATCTAAGGTTGAATTAATCACAAAACTTCTCATTGTTTTAAGGTGATACATCAATACAACTGTTGTCAGGCCAACAAGTCTCAACTTGGAAATGGACCAAACCACCCATACAGCCTCAGAAATCAACAAATACCATATATCCACTGGGTTTTCAAATTAGTGATGTTTTCATGCACACACGTAAAGATTTGAGGTCTACAGTAATTCTGTTTGCCACTTTATAAAGAGTTTCCAGATGTGGAATCTAACACTTACATGTATTCACAAACATGGAGATTGTGGTAAATCAGAGATCTTATTTGCATAAACTAATATTTTAAGAAATTAAAGTTGGAGAACAGACTTGGAACTGTAGATTTGTGCAAGATTCGCCCCGTCCATTGTTAGCATGAATCTACAGTTCCTTGTCCATTCTCATTGACCCAATCAGCAAATCATACACACTCTAAAAAGTCTCGGGTCAGATTCGACCCAAATCTGGGTCAGATTTGACCCAAATCTGGGTCAGATTTGACCTGACACGTCAAAATAACCTTCTCTTGAGTCACCTTTCTTGCCATTTGACCAAGAAAATTGTCTTTTTAACCCAGAAAAGTGTCAGGTCCAGTCTATCCTGGATGCAGGGTTATATCTATCCGGACTTTAAGAGTGTTAGTTTGACTTTGATGACAAACTACAGTGTCATATGTAGAGGGTGAACAGCTAATTATCTTACACGCAGTGTGACCCTACTGACCATCTGAATCCAGAATGTGTTATGATGTTTATGTTTAAATTGCAAGCAGACATCCTGGAATAACTCATTTTTAATTATCTGTTTTTGGAATTTGCACAGGTCCCTGATTTTATAGCATTAATTTTTCATTGGTGAACAGCTAATTGTCTTACATGCAGTGTGACCCTACTGATGATCTAAACTGAGCATGTATTACCGTGTTTTGCCTGTGAGAATGGTCCTGCTTAGGATTAAAACAAAAGACACTCTAAGTTTGTTGATTTTCTTGTAAATTTCATTTCCTTTTATAGGGAAGTTATCATTTTGATATGTTATGCCTAGTACATGTAATTCTAGAGTGGGTTTGGCGAGGGAGAATTAATACATAACGCTAAGTGATGGGAAGAAGGACTGTAACTTATGCCGTCTACCCAATGCCTTGTTGCCATATAGGATCAACACAGTCAGTCTGGGCATGTTACCTACAGCCGAGGCAATGTGTGGAATGTCTGACCGTGTCAAATTGCAATCGCCCAGGTTCAGCTTATTTAAGTGTGTCATTTTGGGCAATTCCTTGGCCCACAATGCAGCACATCCACCCAATGGGTCGTTGAAATCAAGTTCCAACTCAGTCAGTCTGGGCATGTTACCTACAGCTGAGGCAATGTGTGGAATGTCTGACTGTGTCAAATCGCAATGGACCAGGTTCAGCTTATTTAAGTGCTTTATTTTGGGTAATTCCTTGGCCCACAGGTCAGCGGATCCGCCCAATGTCCAGATGCCAACAAGGATCAAGCCAGTCAGTTTAGCCACGTCATGTACAGCTGAGGCAATGTGTTCAATGTCTGTGCTCTGAAGTTGGCACCACCTTACTTCAAGTTTCTCAAGGCTTGTCAAGTGTTTGATATGAGGGGCCCATTCTACAGCTCTACCTCCCAATGTATTGCAACCATTTATGTCAAGCCTGGTCAAGAGATAGTTGCATTTCAGTGATGACAGGATTTTCTCAAGATCACCCTTCACTAAAGGACACCAGTAGAGCGTCAGATGCCTGAGGTTTTCCATGTAACCCAGGGCGAAGGTTAAACCACTGACAGAAGACACAGACTCAATCCGAATGGTTTCAATGCGTGACAGTTGTAGCACCTGGACTTCTGACCTACAGATCATTTCAAGAAGGTATATGAGAATGCGGAAATCAGTATCGTTATTCACCTTGATATGTGATGGGATGAGTGAGTCGCTGGTTAGACATTGTGGGATCTTTTTGGATTGGCTTTCAAAAAAACAGTGTTGACTAATTAATTGTATAACGTCTGATTGGTACTTGGGCTTACGTCGATCCTTGTTGAATTTACCGTCAAGCAATCTAACAATGTCAGTCATGCAATTTTCATTGTCGCCACAACAAAAACGCAAAAGAAAATCATTTGAAACGACACTCTCAATTGTCTGACATAGTTGCCTTAAATTGTTTTGAAATTCTCCAAATGGAACAACTTTGTACACCGTACGCTTTACAAATCCCGGGTTTGACATATGTACACTTTGCAAGTATTTACCAGCACAGTATTCCTGAATAGTCTTGTGCATGAATTGTATGTTGTTGTGACATTTGAGGTTTTTGATAACTCTCTGCTGGGTTAGGATGCCTGCTTTCAGTGCCAGGTCCAGCGCATTTTGTTCAAACTCATTTTTTTGAAATGAGAAATTCTGGTCGGCACTTAAGAATCCACTCAGTGCAGTTTTTCCTATAGCAATCACTGTTTTTGATGCATCTTCGGAGCTATGTCCTTTTCTTGTGAACATGTAATCAACTGCCTCAGTGAAGAGGCGTGAAGTTGTTTCGGGGAGTTGTTTTTTCTCCCTCCACAACAAACACATGAGAAGGAGAAGCATTGGATTTGTGGAGAAATCGAGCAGTGTGTTGGACTTTTCAATGTTTAGGATCAGTGCACTGCCACTATCAGGATCTTCGTAATAGAATTTCCGAATGTATTCATTAACATCTTCCTTGGTAAACCCCAGAACCTCAACATGTGTGCAAGGATTTTGGACAAGTGATTTTGACATCAGAGTCTCAAGATGAGAGGGGCGAGTCGAGACCAAAATGCAACACTTCCTGTATTCTGTTCTATTGAGCGCTTTTAGGATAGAGCCGAATGAGGCTGCATCAAGTGTTTTGGTCCTCATTTCATCAAAACCATCCAAAAGTATCAAGACCTTATTTGAGTTGTCCTGAATATATTGATCAAGTTCATCTTTGGCTACTCCTGACTTTACGCCTAAAAGTTGATCAAAAATGGAATCAACAAGATCAGATTCTTGGAACAGGGCATACATCTTTAAAAGAAAGACAAGCTTGAATCTTTTCAGGATTTCACATGGTTCATCAGCCCAGTCATATGCAATCTTGTCAAAAATGGTTGACTTCCCGACTCCACCAATGCCAAATAAAATAGCATGATTGAACTCAGTCTCTGGCCAATCTTTCAATATTTTCTCATACTCTGTGGAATATACAGTTTTGTCAGAGTATTCTTCTTCTGCAGTACCTTTCTTTGTTCTCACCCGCAATTTAGTGTAAATGCCAACAATGGGTCTTTGATCATCAGGAGCCCCAGGGTTCAACTGAACATAGCTACCCGTTGTCTTGTAACATGTCCTCAAAATGTCCCTGGTCTTGTTACCGACTCCTTGGTTGAGATCCCCCACTCTTGGATCTTGGGCTGGTCTCTGACTCTGCCGATGTACTCCTTTTGAGGTAAAACAAGCAACAAGTACATGTTATAGTAAGCAGGAGGTCATATAGGTTCGAGTCCCACGAAAGTGATTTTTTTCTCATGAACACTCGAGACAACACTAAGTATAGTGGAATCCAGTGATCAGAATCAGAAGCTTTTACTGCGGTGGTGTCACGCTCACGCGCATGCTGCTCGCATTCTTAAAGACGAGGCGCACGCAGATTTTGGTATTCCAATTGGTGGAAGGAGCCCGAAGTGTTGGTATACATACCTGAGCACAACTCACACGAGCCTTTTTTGACACTGCAGTAAATGGCTGCCGCCAGATTTGTCTATACAGTGTTCATACAATACATGTATGTCAGTGGAGGGCAAAACCCACTATTGAATGTACATGTATTATTTCAGTTTAACATTGTTTCTGAAACGATTGAATAGTCTTCCTCTACTGAGGCAAACATGTAAAAGAAATGGTGACTTGGGATTTACAGTTCGTTAATAAGGCAGTGTAAAAAATAAATTTGCCCCTATCCCCCCAAAAATAATCAAATGAATATTTTGGCTTTTGTACCATCTGTTGGACACAAACTTGTCAGATGTCGTTTCATAGTATTTACACATTTTTTTTTTAAACTGACAACAATAAATTTTTTTTTAAACTGACAACAATAAATTCAGACAAAAAAACTGGTAACTGCATTTGGAGGCCTCCAAAACTTGATTCCATTTTTCCCCACTTTCTTTTTTCCCCACATGTGATTCACACAATACGGGGTGCCATTTGGTGTGGGTATATAAAGAACACATTACAAAACTCCTAATGTCGTCACCATATCTTATTACAAACTGGTTTATATCGTAGCTACAAAAAATGTAGACTCTTTCGTGGAATTGGCAATCCGTCTTTTGTGTCCATGTTTGTGTAGTAAATCATCTCCATCCCCCTCCCCTACAAAATATACAATAATATCTGATCCAAGATATCAAGTAGTGTAACAAACAAGATCATATTTACCTGCTCCATCCGACTGCAAGTTGTAAATGACTCTAACTTCACGTGAACCAGTAATGATAGTATTGTTTCTACCGCCGACAGTGCCCGTGTTTCCAGTGGCTCCAGTTTGTTGTGAGGAATCTAAAATCAGAAGAATTCAAACATCCTTTAAAGGATACCGACAAAATGATTCATGTACTTTAGTACATCTCCAGTTGTCCGTTTTTTTTAAGGTAGAGACTTCTCTACACATGTAGATCATTTGTCAGGCCAAACAAAAAAATGGTGTGTTTACGGTAACGGCCTGAAAAAATCCAGGTAGGTAGGTAGGGAAATAATTTTATTTTGTATTTGTTTTTTTTTCATTTCAGTTCTGCATGCCCATGTGTGATCTTTCACACAAAAAATGTATAAAAACATTGTTCAATTATTCAAGTGTTCAAGATATTCCATCGATACATTTCATTCCAAATTATAAATTTGTACCTCTCAGGGTTCTCCCCAGGATTTTTCAAACCTGTGGGGGAAGTTCTGGTGCGATTCAACAACCTGCGAAGTCATGGCCTGGGGTTTTGAACTTTGGAAGCTCTCTGGTGCATTTTAGAGCAAATCTGGGGGTCTTTAACTTAAGATTTTCAGAGGAAAATTCAGAGGAGATCCTGTAGGCCCCTAATATTTTTGTAATTAAAGAAAAAATCAAAATTGTTAACTTTAACAAAATCAACATTTCATAACCTGTGTTTAGCTTCCTGAACTAGAAAAGTATGGATTACATTTACAAGTAAGTTTCAAATTAAGAAATTAAGGTGAAGAAAAAAACACTTTTGCTTCCGATTACATGCCTTTCAAAATAGCGTCGGTAGGTCGGAAAATTTATTTCACCACTTTTTTGGGGGGTGCTGAGTAATGGAGAATCATGATAATATTAGTATAGAGCAAGGAATCATGTTTATTTTTGCCTGACCAGCAAAATTGATTAAAACTTGTCAATTTTGGATAATATAGAAGACTTAAAGTAAAATGCACCATTTGAAACTCAAAATATGAAACGGCCTAAATTTGATGTGATGAACTTGATCATAGGATCGAGTATTCATATACTTTGGAATCATTGCCGTGCCGGTGCTCATCTCATTTTCGAGGAAAGAGGAATTTACCACCTGGCGATGGTAATTAGCACCAAACCACAGCGAGGTGTCAAAATCTTGCTTTATGTCTAGATAAGTAAAGATGCACTTGTAACGCAGTATCAAGGAATAGATATCTTTGAATTCCGGATTTCTATTATAAATTATCACAGTGACGCGAGGAAGGGGTTAGCTTTGAATTTCAGATTTCTGTGATAAATTATCACGGTAACGTGGTATCGAGGAAGAAATTATCGTTGAATTCATATTATCACGGTAACGTGGTATCGAGGAAGAAATTATCGTTGAATTCCGAATTTCTGTGATTAATTATCACGGTAACGCGGTATCGAGGAATAGCTATCTTTGAATTCCGGATTTCTGTGATAAATTATCACGGTAACGCGGTATTGAGGAATATGTATTTTTGAATTCTGGATTTCTGTGATAACTTATCACGGAAACGCGGTATCGAGGAAGGAATTTTCTTTGAATTGCGGATTTCTGTGATAAATTATCACGGTAACGCGGTATCGCAGAAGGCAATTATCGTTGAATTCTGAATTTCTGTGATTAATTATCACGGTAACGCGGTATCGAGGAATAGCTATCTTTGAATTCCAGATTTCTGTGATAAATTATCACAGTAACGCGGTATTGAGGAATATGTATTTTTGAATTCTGGATTTCTGTGATAACTTATCACGGAAACGTGGTATCGCGGAAGGCAATTCAAGCTTCCGTACATGACGAACCGCTATCACACACGAAACCGCTATCACACGAACCGCTATCACACTTCGCTCGTACCCCCCGCCCTGCAAACAAGACGCTGGGATACTCTGATGAGCTTCACAGAATCTTGTGAAGGAAATGGCCTATGACCTATGTATAAAGCATCTGGCTACAGCCATTCAAGACCACATAAGACGATGTGCTCAAATGCTATCCGAAACTTTCCATAGAATTGCGCGCATTCCATACCGGATGTGATTTCTGTTTCATTGCGGACCATGTGGACAAAATTTTGAGCATCGCATAATGCAATCCGACTATTTGTGATTCGAAACGGAGCCCGAGCGAGTAGCAGGAATTGTAAATTTACAACACAGATAAGTTTGACAGAATTTCCTACGTTATTACGCTATTTCAACGAGAAAAAACATCTCTAAACTGGAATAAAAGAGCAATGAATCAGTCTCAAACCATGTAGATTCATGACCGTGATGACGCGCAGGTCACTGGTCACGCCAAAATCCAACCAATCAGAGCGTGAATTCATCAGAGTATCCCAGCGTCCTGTTTGCAGGGCAGGGGGTACGAGCGAAGTGTGATAGCGGTTCGTCAGGAGATACCGCCCTCTATATCAGCGATGGTTCGTGAATAAAAACACAAGAAGCGTCTCGAACCCGAGACTAGCATGTGCATCGTGTCAACGCTCACGCGCACCCATTCACGGATTCACCCAATTACAAACCAACTACCGTAGTGATGTGAAAAGTAATTATATAAATATGCATGGCACGTAAACAGTGCGCATAAGAACAGGTGCGCACGCGAACAGCTGCGTTACATAGGTGCATGCACGTGCACGCGTGCATACGCTAAAATACTTTGATAATAATATTTTGGGAAAGAAATTCGGTGGTTTTTTTGTGATTAAAAAGAATTTTGGAAGGAGTTGGTTTTTGGCGATGGAAGAGAGAAGATGTACATTGTAATTGTGACACAGTTGTAATAAAGTCGGAAGACGTTTTGTAACATCACACAACGGAAGTATCCTCACTTTTTTTGGTACAAGACTAAATTCCCCTCCTACACTTCACACAAAGTTTTCCCGGTATCCGTTCTTGAATCTGAGAGTTTTACAATGCTTTACACTACTAATGGAAATTTCCAAAAATTGTTCAATTCCCAATCTTTGGTAATGACCTTCTTTTATTGTCTTCTTCAAAATGACAGCATGCCAGAAGGAATCATTTTACAGGGAGTTTAGTCCAATTACTATCTTCAAACCAAAGTAAGCTTTCAAAAAATAATTTGGTCAGTTACTTTTTGGATAGCTGCAAATTATCTACTGTACCTTTAAAAGAAGATATAGAGAAATCTGATTGTCCAAAGTTGAAACCTGCAACTTCAAAAAAAATCTTGGGGCGTTTGCGAGTGTGTGAGTTGAGTGGGGAGGGGGACTTCATGCCCCTCCCTCCCTCATTGACCCCATGCAAATGGTCCAGCTACTAAATGTACTCACCTGTTGCAGCTGAGGGGGTGGGTACCTGTGCCTCCTGTTGCATCGTGGTAGGGACATCAGTCTGGCAGGCTGCTTCAGATTGTGCAGCCATGGTACTATGGATCGATCACCCAGCCACAAATGGAAGTCCTGTTTGTCAATGATAAATGAAAAGCTGTAACACACTGGTCTTCATTCCAACTTCAATCTCATTCTCCAGCATGAAAACTTGTACTTACAATGTCGTTTAACTTTGGAACAAAGACTAGACTTGTACGTAATTCAGCTTGCAAATGAATAAAGCCGTACGTAGATCTATGGTACATTTTGCTGTGGTCTCAAAGGGTCTGGAGGGTACAACCAGGCCTGGATTATCCAATACAAATAGTCACAGTAGGCACTGTGCCCAGGTCCTACGAAAAATTGGTCTAAAAAAAAAAAGTGGTCTTGAGTCACTGGTAGAAACTGCGCGAGACTGCGCAGTTGATCGTCAGTGAGTGAGATAGGTAAAATGCGACAGTGAAACCTCTCAATAGGTTACCCCTGAAATTTAGTAAGATCCAGGAAACAAAATAAGAACCAAAACCTAAAGAAATAAACCATCGTTGAGGTAAAACTTACAGTAAGGTTCGAAGCGGGTTGATTCAGAGACATCCAAGACGACACTAAAGCACTGCAGCTGCTACGCCCACCGATCTCATGACCACTTGACGGAACTACATTATGCAAATTAATCTCTCGATAAGTGTCCATATATGGCATCGACTCAAACTTTACAAGTTAATGATTCACAAATGACTTTGATATTCGGTCACATGCAAGCAGGTTGCACCCAACGAAACACAACATACACTTTCAATATTTGTATCTTTTCCTAATGAGTCTATTTTTGTACTAAAAATATCTTAATACAAAAACAAAAGGATGTTTTAAATCCTGGCAAATTGCGTACTGATATATATGAAAACTATTTTTGTCCCAGTAGGCCTACAGAAATACATCTGGGTTTTCCCAAAATGTTCTGAAGTCCGCACTGACGTCTTTTATTTGATCTGCAGTGATGCAAAGATCTACAACGTTGACAAGTCAGTGGGTGACTTGTTTCCTTATCAAATGACGTGATTTCAAGTGTTTACAAGTGTTATTCTTAGCTCAGCATCTATTCAATGCAAATTAATTACCCTTTAATCTATGCGTACGCATATAGGCCTAAATAGCTTGGTATCAATAACCAAAAAGTTGGTATTAAACATGCCATACAGCAAACATTTCTAGTCACATAGTTTAATACCGGCATTATGAGAAACTATAATGAATGCGACAATCCTGGCAAATCGCGCATCGATATTTAAACTACTTTTGTCCCATTTGGCCTACACACTGAATACCTACACCTGTAGATGGTTTTCCCAAACTGTTCTAAGTCCGCACTGAAGTGTTTTATTTGATCTGCAGTGATGCAAAGATCTACAAAGTTGACAAGTCAGTGGGTGACTCGTTTCCTTATCAAATGACGTGGTTTCAAGTGTTTACAAGTGTTATTCTTAGCTCAGCATCAATTCAATGCAAATTAATTTTCCTTTAATAGTCAGATGCGTACACATATAGGCCTAAATAGCTTGGTACTGATATTAAACCAAAAAAGTAGATAAAACATGTGATACAGCAAACATTTCTGGTGACTATTTTAGTATTTATAAGAAACTATAATAAAAAGCAATTAAAAACTGCCGGAATAATTGTTTGGAAGTAGGCCTACCCCGGTACATCCTAAAACTGACACTAATGTCTGAACTGATTCTATAAAGGCATCAAGTAAACACAATGAAGCCAATATGGCCAATCAGGCCGGCATTTATCTCCAGTATCGGTAGCATGAAACAACTGAGAATATTTCTACATTCCCCTGGATGGGATGCCAGTCCATCACAGATTACTCCCCAGCTAATGCCAGTACCCATTTATACTTCTGGGTGGAGAGAGGCAAGTGGGGATGAAGAGGTGTCCTTGGGAGAGAGGCAAGTGGGGGTGATGTGGCTTGCCCAAGGACACAACATATATGGCCAGCAGTTTGATTCGAACCCCTGACCCTCTGATCGCCAGTCACAAACCCTAACCACTAGGCCACACTCCCCACAAATGCAATAAGCCTTTCACATATTGGGAACCATTTTAATTATATAGCCAATCTGAAAGTCTATATTTCTTACCTAACTTTCATCGCCAACCTGTCACTTCCTGAAAGCTCTGATGCTTCCACAACATACGGTAGATTTCAATTCCTCAAATTGGAGAATCCAGCAATTGAATAGGAGATGGTTGCGATTTGAGTCTCACTCTAATATTAAATAAGCTTGCTTGCAAAGAGGTTTTGAGAATTTGATAAGTACCGTATGTCACTGACAGTTTGAGAGGATTTTTCTTTAAGGATTGAGAAAGGTAGAGGACAATGGGCCTTTCATGAATTGTGTCTTTTGGTTTCCTGCTCAAAGCCAGGTTTCAAGAAAGCAGGAAGGCTCCTTACGATTAAACTAGATATTAGGGTTCAATGACTGCAAACTGCAAGCCTGAAATGTCATCTGGATGATTGCTGATGTCTATCAGGCAAGCTGAATCGCACTGATTCGCACAGTACCTAAACCGCGTACAAAAAAATTTATTTCTACCCAAATTTTTTTTTAAATTACAAAAAAGATGTCATTAGAGTTGAGAGGACTGAGAAGTCTGCTTGAGGCTGAAAAGGACATTTTTGAATGATAAAACACTCTAATTTGATCAAAACTAAAAGAGGGGCCCGTACAGCATCAGTACATACCGCCGTAACGATATCCACTGCGGTGAAATAAACCTGTCTACTCAGCACGGATGCTACCAAGGACACCAATCACTTCTCAAAAGTGGGAGGGGTGGGGGGGGGGGGGTGGGGACATACCTTGATCAAAGGTAATGCGAGCACAAAGCGCGAAGCCCTAACGACGTGGGGTGTGGGGTCCGATTAAGGGCCCCGAAAATGCTTGGATTCTAGACACCCTGTGGCGCAATCAGAGGCAATTTCTTTGAGCAAAATACTATCAGTGTGACAATTCTGGATCACTTTTTTTATACAAACCGCTTACATCCGCCCACGATCAGAGTTTCCGAGTGACATCATTTCGTAAATTCCTCCTCTTCAAGTTAAAGCCAAATATGTTCACACAGACTCAACTTAAAGGGAGATAAATCATGGCTTTTGTACAGGACTAAACTATACAGTTGTGGATCATTTTTTACAGCTCCAGATCACGCACGCTGTGCTACCTGGTACATGTACAAATTCATCTTTCACAGCGCGCTCAGTGCGCAAGCATCGAGTGTTACGCCTTCATCATCTAAACTGCACACAATACTGCATCGTGTGCATGGGTGATCTGCAACTGTCGCTCGTGGGGATAAAAATCTTTCGGCTAATACAGCAATTAATTTAATTCAAATGCCAAAATCATTATTACTCAGTGATGCGCGAGCAAGGTTAAACTTGTGCGTGCATTAATTTCCTTGCTACAAATTGCGCACGGAAGTTTAAACTTGCGCGCTACATAGATTTTCCCCATGCATGCAAAGCCGCTGAACTAATTTTTTTCCTGGTAAACTCATGCAGATATGTAACATTATTTTTAAAGCATATTTTTCTCCGATTAATAGCACCACTGTGCTTCGTGAGACAATGCCTAAATTAATGCCTTTTTGAAACATATTATGCTAATGAGGTTGACTGTGTAGAGGTTCAGAGATAAGGGGTGGTAATTAATGCAAACAATTTATGCACTTTGCATCATGATGTGTATTATTGTTTATGGCTCATTAGGATTTTGTTTAATAAACAATAAACAACATATTTATTCATTAAGTTGAATTAATTAATTAAATTAATAAATTCAATTATTCAATTAAATCATTAAAAAATTTATTTACTTTTTTAAAATAATGACCATTTTATATGCATAGCATTTTTAAGTTAAAACATGTAAACATTAATTACTGAGCCTGCAAATAAAATAATTTAATTAATTAAATTAATTAATTAAATTAGTAATGAGTTCATTAATTTTTTTTCAAATTATGCATTTTTGAAGTGTACACAGAGCTTGAAATGTTATGCACAGTATTTTTAAAAACAAAATGAATTATTGTACCGTTCAATTAATTAATTGCTAGATTAATTAGGCCTAAATGAGTATTTTTTTTAAAAAATAAGTACTTCTTTAATTGAGTACATGTCAGAGTTGTAATGACTCGAGTCAATGACTCGACTCAAGTCCGACTGGAGTCACAACATTTGGTGACTCAACTGGACTCGAGTCCCTAAGGGGAAATGACTCGACTCGACTCATGTCACTGCGAGCAAATGACTCGACTTGACTCAAGTCACTACGAGCAAATGACTCGACTTGACTCGAGTCCCTCATCAGAATGACTCGACTCGACTCGGCGAAAAATATTTGCAATGACTTACGCCGGTGCCAGTTTTTGTTCACGTCACATTAGAATTAAGTTAGTTAGAATGTTCACGAATAATGCATACATCATACGTGGTTTGATCAGTGTCCCCATTAGTTGAATGACGATCAGCTGGCACCCCCTTTTTATTTTCATTAAGAGCCAAATGTGGTGTCGCCACATGCAGTAGCCCAAATGTAAAATTTAAAAAGCCAAAAAATGACTTTCTCTCTTGTGTTTATTTATTGTATAGTGCTCAAATATTCGTGTCTCGAATTGACTGAGCTAAATACTTGACTCGACTCGACTTGACTACACACTGTGACCGTCTTGACCTGATGACTCGACTCGAGTCACTTCTTTAAAATGACTCGACTCGAGTCACAAAAATCAGTGACTCTTACAAATCTGGTACATGTAATGTAATTCAAAGCGTTTAAAAAATAATGTAAATGATTAGGCCCCTACTATAATGTCAAAACATGAACAATAAATTGAAAGGATCATAATCATTCTTTTGACGTTAACAACGGGATACCCCAGGAAATTGTGATTTATTTACATTTAAGAATATAAATAAAATGCTAAATAGTTTAACAAGGCAAAAAACTTGAAGCTGGTCTCCATTACTGAACAACTTCAGTACACTTTCGAAGCAATCGCCGCTAGTGTGCTTATTGATTGCTTGCCCGGTCCCCTCCCTGCCCCCGCCCCCTAAAAAACTTTTCTGATAAGCACTGCTAAATCTGAATGTTTCTTTTCATTGACGCTAATTGAATTCCCCTTTTTATTTATGTCTTTGTTCATTGATTTATTTCATTATTTATAATAATTTATTTCTCCATGTAACAACTAACATTGCTTTTCTTCATCAATGAAAATCCCGCCCGCAAGGTTCTCAAATTGCGATCGCCTTTGCACAAGTTGTAACGTGCGCACGCAAATTAAAATGGCGCAGTGTAATTTGCGTGCTTCGGGAGTTTAAACTTGCGATGAGTTGGGTCCAAGTTACTCGGACTAGCGCTCGACATGCTTCTAAAGCCAAAAAAACCTACAACTTAACTTAGCCTTAGCTTGAGTAACTCCAGCTGACATGCTCCATTTGAATATGGAGCATGTCAGCTGGAGTTACTCAACTTAGCCTAATTCGCCTAAATGTGAAAATCAAAATTTGACAAAGTTCGACAGGTTTTTGTACATGGTGGATTTACGGAGGTAGTCCAGTAAATTGGCCACATTTATGGGGCTAATTCAATGGTTATTCTTCAAGAAATACTTACGGGGGAAAGATTTCCATATACGAAGTTCACTCAACACCCTGTGTACAAACCCTAAGAGATTGGACTGAAAAATTCTAAGTGTTTTCTAAGAAACTGCTTGTATTTTCTCACTGCTCAAATTGACTTTGATGGCATGAAATTGTTATCTGGGGGCTTGTTAGTCAATACAGAGGAAAATTAGTGAACTTCGCATATGGTAATCTTGCCCTTACGGGAATATCAAAAGAGCAGTTTTCCTACCTCCGAAGTCCAGGGTACTTCATCAGTTCATGGCATTATGTATTGCAATTGCAGATGAATTGAGCACATGTATGTGTTTTTGTTTTTACCATTTGGCGCAAGAGGGCGCTGCTAATAAGAAAACTGAGCGATGGGCAGCAAACGTCACGTGCAAAATAGCAGACAGCAGTTTAAAAGTTTTTGAAGGTTCCATTTTTTAGCTTTTTGGTTTTCTGCTACCAGAGATACAGGTTATGTTTTTCTGTAATGGCTGGGCAGACCAAAAGTGGACATCCGCTTTTCTTTTGTCAGAGCAGCAGAAAATTAAATCCGAACAATTAATTTGCGTCTGGGTGATGTAAATTCAACATTAGATCCAAACAAGGCAATTATTGCCATCAAACACACTGCAAATCCACCGCACACAAACAGCAATACGTACGCCAATTTATTCGTCCCCGAAGAGAGAGAGACTGGAATTTAAGAAAAACATTGGGAAACTTCACCCTTTGCATGCCAACAAATCAATACTACTCTCATCACGGTGGAGGTTTAGGTTTTCTGGAAGATAAAGTAGCTACAAGTACGCCTACTCCTCCCAAAACTCGAGGATTTCAACAAAATGGGGAAAATTGAAATATATTTTCAGGTTTCAGAAAACAGAAAGGCAGAAGATTACATTTAATTCGTATTGCGTTTGGTCTGAACATCCAAAAACAAACAAAACAGAATCATTTACCTGAATTGCTAAAAAGAATATATTGACCTTATTTAAATGCAATAAGCCATAATTGTATAAATAATAGTACCCCTCAACCAACAATAGTGGGTATGATGATGAGACGAAATATTAAAAGGGAGCGAAAGTTCATTAAACAATTAACAGGTGGAGAGTTCCACAGCTGATCTGCTTACATTAATGGTTGCGTAAATTGGAGGTAAACAAGCTCTTGAAAATTTCTTTGATAAAAGTCAAATACAAGCCCAAGAAGTGAAAGACGCCGTCTCGATCTGATTGGACAGTGCTAGAATCATTCATAAGATGGATTTTTGAGTCGGGGTGATGTAAATCAATATTAGGTTTTGCCCTTCACGGACTTATAAACACTGTTTACTCAGTGTGTTACCTCCCGAGTGAAAGTTGGAAAAAAATCACTCGGGTGGGACTCGAACCGACGACCACCTGCTTTCTAGTGCAGATGTCTTACCACTACACTGTACATAGCAGCGGGTACGCAATAACTATTCAGTGCTAGAATCCTTGCATTTTGGGGACTGTTTTCTTATTATATCACCAAATTTTGCGATTTGATGCCCTTTTAGCACCCGGCAATAAATCGGGGGTTCAACATTTAAAAACTTCGATAGGTGTAGCCATACTTTTGTAAAAAAACAAAAACAACAAAAACAAACACGAGCAAAATAGACTAGCAGAACTCGCAGGAGAAACAAAGACATTTTATCATGAAATGTAGATTTGTAAAGATTCGCCCGTATCGTTTTCTTCATCGTAGAATTTTAACCCCAAAACATATTTTGAAATGTTCTCCGACATTTACTTAAAGGGAATATACAACATTTGCAAACATCGAAACATAAAACTACAAAGTTTTTACGAAATACCTTACTCGGATGTTGGTAAATGACAGTCTCAAGCATCTTGTAAATTTATGGCACCTGGTGTGAAGTCATTTTCAAGAAAATGGTATTTTTGTATACATGGTCGGCCGACCAGCGTTGGAAAAACCTAACTATTTTTCAACTATTGCTCCAAATTTACCATTTTTTCAGTCCAAAGTTTGTTTGCTATTGGTGGTGCAGGCCAGCTAGACTGGTTCCCTTGCCTTACAATTTTCCATCCTCTATAAATTGATCCATTTTATCTTTTGTGGAGTCAGGGAACCAGACTACTTGAACATTTTTTCCCCCAACCTTTTCGAATATAAAACTTCAAAAATGTCAGCGTAACAATATTTGATCTATTATACTAACCCCTCAAATAGTTCATTTCTGAAAATTACAGCAAAAGCCAATGATGTACGTTCCCTTTAAAATCAAAGACATCATAGGATCGTATATAGGAGCGTTTAGTTTTTGCCCTTAGTTTGTTCGCTTCCAATAATAACTCCCAAACTCCAAAGAATAAAGTTCAAAACCTAACCTGTTGAAGTTTCAGCTCAGTGGACATTTAGGCCTATATACTTTTCGAGAAAACAGTGGGGGAATTAAAATGCATAACTGGAACCTTTTGATCACGAAAGACGATTTCAATAGAAATGTTTATCCCCAAACCCTTACGGCGTGGGGTAGTGGAATCTAGATGCTCTGTGTGCGATCGGAGGCAATTTCTTATCACTTTAACCATTTTTGTTTAAAGCAAAAGATCACCCTTTTAACATCCTTTTCGAATTTGGAGTCTTTGAATCAATATTTCTGAGCTATAGAATCATAATTATGTAGGCTACATTTCGGGGACCGGACAAACGATATGATATTCCCACTTCAAAGTGGGGGGGGGGGGGCATCGATTGTCGCCCGCGATCCAAAAAAGCTTTTTGATAGCAATTCGGTAGGGTACTTTGGGATAAATGCAAATGATGCCTTTGTATCTCAAGAGGGAAAAAAACATTAAGGAAAACATGCATTAAAGGAAAACATGCATCTCGTTTCGTCCCAAGGATTGGCGGCCGAGGCATGGTCACCGTGCAGCTGACAGTGAAGGAAACATTAGAGTTCCTCACACAGGAGCAACGAAGTTCACCCAAGACTGACAAAAATAGAGCTGCCTTTACCACTGTATCAGTTTATTCAGTTACATAAACTGTATACATTTGTTTAAACCCAAGCGGTCCTTTTCAGGGACAACACATTTTCCTAAAAGATAACGAATCTTCTGGATCCCCCCTCACAGCTGCCTACATATTCTTTTTCCTCTCAAGGGTTTTTGACGTCTTTCTTCACGTAAGGATTCCCTTCCACAATTTAGTGAAAGTTCTTTGGCAAATAATAGTTTCCCTCTAGTGCCAAGTATTGGTTTTCATGTGCCTCTTGATCTGCTTGCAACTGTGCATGACACTATAACTTCAATAAAATAAAGGAAATTGTAGATATGATTATACTTCCAATTGTTACTACTTCAGAGGCACAAGATCAACATAAAAAAAACAGACAAAATTAATATTATTATTATTTATTCAACCCAAACAACATAAAGTTACAAAGTGAAATTACATGAGAAAACACAAAAACGTAAACACTCAGGATTAATAAATATTTAGATACCTTTCTGGATTCAAAAATATTGCAGGATTAACTAAATAGAACCACTGAAAACAAAACAAGCGTACAAATGAACACAAATTAAAACATAATAGGCAATCACATAAAGAACTCTAATAACTAACTCATTAATAAGATACAATTAATTAAGAATTAGTAATAATTGATAATCAATCAGACTGAAATGAAAGCACATTAGTAATTACTGGTTAAGATAAAAACAATCCTGAGTGTACGACATTCGTATTTTAATATAGGTTTTCCCGGCTATTTTAAAACATTATTTACACAAATTCACCAACTTTAACATTCAATTTCGTCCGAGAATAATTTCACACGCTTTTAACAAAACCAATTAAGTCATTTACCTTTCAATTTCAAAGTTTGGTCACCCTCTTTGGTCACCGGGTCGAGAATATTCGTCATTACACATCAAATTGGTATTAGCTGTTGCCGAATGGCAGCATTCAGAGATCGAATTCGTCCGATATAAATCAATTAGACGCATTTGAATTCTGAATAACAAGGTCTGGCGTGGACAAGACGAAATCGAAAGTGTGCTCATTGTTTGAACTAAATTTAAAATTGTCTGACAAAAGACGAAATTAAACATTGGAAGTTCACTAAATCGATGTTGACTGACAAATTTGAATATTAGAAACGGTGAATTCGAATGATAAACGTTTTAAAATAGCCGGGAAAACTTATAGACAAATTTGCCATTTTTTAATAAGGTATGAGATTAAGTATAATTAATGTCTTCATTCAAATAAAAAGAAAAACCCAGAAGTTTCCTCTATCTTATCAACTATTGCCATTGATTTTGAATAATCACCAATTTTAACATTTTAAGCGTAGATTGGCTAAAGAATGCCTTGGTCCTGTGGTTACGGTGTTCGAACCCTGCCAGGAACATGGGGTTTGTGTCCTTGGGCAGGACACTTTCCTACAATTGCCTCTCTCCACCCAGGAGTACAAAATCAGTATACTGTGAGGGTAGAAGACCGAATGTGTGCTGATATACTGGCTGCCGGGTGGTCTCGTGGCCTGATGAACGGGGCACTTTGAGATTGTTGATGCGACGGAGAGCACTACATAAGCATTACAATATATCTATATACATGTATGTCCAACTTGAAAAGATGGACAGTTTTAGCAGACTGGATGCAAGGATATGAAAAGAGTTTAATGAAGATACCTATGACAAGATTTGAAACAGACCAGTACCATAGACCTTATGCATTAGGGCGGAGTAAGAGGGCAATGGTTTGGTATTGCTTGGCTAGGCATGAGTCTACCTTTTGTTCGTTTATTGTTACTAGATTAAAATAACCACGAACAGCCTCTGAGATGCCTGTGATACATAAGGTCTATGTGTTGGACTTCAAGCAAAAGTTTGTTTTCTTGTGCTGCATGGTTGCACTATGTTAAGATTTAGGTTTCTCAGTACACGGTATTCGAGAGTGTAAAGTCAAGGTAAACACTAGGCTGGGTTAAGAATACCAATCAGAAATTTGGCAACAGTGTAAGCCTACATATGGGCAACGTGACGTGTCCATGTTCATTCAAAGCTCCTTTTAATATACATCACTGCTAGACTTCAATCTGCAATTGCTAACATTTCTTAGAACAAAATTTAAAGGGAATATACATCATTTGCTTTTGCTGTAATTTTCAGAAATGGATGGAATTGGGGGGTTGGAAATATAAAGCAAATATAGTTTTACTGACTTTTTGGAGGTTTTGGGTTCGAAAATGCTATAAAAACCAAGAAAAACGATCATTTTCCTGTAGTCTGGTTCCCTGACTCCATATACACTGCCAAAAATATTTTCTTACTTAAGAAAACTTTTCTTGAAATTAGAAAAATATTCTAGATTTAAGATAATTTGTAAGAAAAAAGAAAATGGGCAAGAAAATACTTCTTAAAATATTTAATAAAATATACTTGAAGAAATTATATCTTTTTTTAAGATTTTTTTTCTCAAAATTATTCTCATTACAAGAAAATTTTCTAATTTTAAGAAAATTTCTTACATAAGAAATTTGTTTAAGAACTACGAACTGTGTTTTTCTCATATTTGCCATCTATTTTCTTATTTTAAGAAAATATTTCCTGTTAATAAAAACAATTCTTGTCTTCAAAAAATGCTACACTTCAAGAAAATTATTCTTGCCAAGTGTTCTTTGTTGATGCATTGTACAAAAAAATACTTTCTCATTTTAAGAAAACTTTTCTTGAATGAAATTAAAATTGTATGACTTTGGCCAGAACAACAGAGGGCGCTGTTGGGGGAGTGGCCAACTGAAATTTAAAAGTGTATTGTTTCAGCTGTCAGGCCTGAACATTCACTTATCATTTCCATCATTTTTATTCTGCCAGAGGTATGTACAAATTTTAGTTTTATTGTCATGTTTTAACTTAATTATCATAGATTAAGGATGGCTATTTGTATGAACTTTATTGTTGAAGATGTTTAAGGATTGAAAAGATTGAAAGTTGTGTAAGTTTCGGATCGGTGGTTGCAAATGTATGCATACTGTAATACATATTGAACATTGCACACATAACCCACTAAGCATGAGTGAGATAGCAATTCCTTTTCTTTTATAGAAAGTAACATATAAAGTGGCAGTCACTGATATGACAATTGATTTTTAGATGTTCTTATTCCTCCATTTAGAAGTGAATCTGAGTTTGGCGATTAGGCTCTGCCTGAGAAGCAAATCTAAGTTTGGAGAATAATGCTCAAAACTAGGTTTGAAGTTCACCAATAAAAATGTATATTGGCCTAGTTATGACAGTGACAAAATTTTTAAATAAAGTTGTAATGTAAGGTGAAAATACTATTATTGAAATGAGCAAACTATACAGGGTGATTAAAAAAGGTAAGCCTGAAACAAAGGACTTTTATTTGTTAAATATTAACACAATGTCTTCATGGCATCCATTGCTGCTATGATGAATGGATACCTTTGCCTTGAAGTTGTTTTCTTGTAGTAGGAAAACAATTCTCATTAATTTGTACTAAGATTTATGATGTCTTTTCTTTTGGAATCCAAGAAAACCTCAGCAAAAACAAAAAAAACACCCAAGATTACAATTCCAGCTAGGAGTTAATTGTCTTGATTCAAGAAAAGGAAACAAGTTTTCTTGTGTCATTCCTAATCCTAGAAAATGGTAACAAGAAATTTGTCCTTGCAGGTTTTCTTAAAATAAGAAACATAACTGAGAAAAGTTGATTTCAGGTGGATTGAGCAATATAAATTTTCTTGCAGTTTTTCTTAAAATAAGAAACATACTGAGAAAACTTTAGAAAAAAATATTCTTAATTTGACAAAAGTTGAGAAAGAAACAAGAAAAAAAACTAGATTTTTTTTGCAATATGAAGGGGTTATATTCTTGTTTCAAGAAAAGGAAAGAGGTTTTCTTGTGTCACTCCCTAGAAAATTGGAACAAGAAAAATTTTCTTGCAGTTTTTCTTAAAATAAGAAACATAACTGAGAAAAGTTTAGAAAAAAATATTCTTAATTTGACAAAAGTTGAGTAAGAAACAAGAAAAAAAAACTAGATTTTTTTTTGCAATATGAAGGGGTTATATTCTTGATTCAAGAAAAGGAAAGAGGTTTTCTTGTGTCACTCCCTAGAAAATTGTAACAAGAAAAATTTTCTTGCAGTTTTTCTTAAAATAAGAAACATAACTGAGAAAAGTTTAGAATTTTTTTTCTTATTTTGACAAAAGTTAAGAAAATTATTTATCCTAAATCAAGAACACTAGAAAAAAAATCTAATAACAAGTTTCTTAAAACAAGAATTGGCCTTTTAGAAATATTTTCTTGTGTCACTCCCTAGAAAAAAAAACTTGTTTTAACTTTTTTTTTCTCAAAATAAGAAATATATTTTTGGCAGTGTAGGAAGAAACAGAGCAGTTTACATACATTGGGGAATTGTAAGGTCAGGGAACCAGTCTAGCTGGCCCGTACCCGTTCATAGGTTTGTAATCGATTGCAAACAAGTGCAATGGTCAATTGGGGCCTGTATTTGAAAAAAAAGCCAGTTGTTTCCAACGCTGATCGGCCGATCAGCGTTGGAAATTGATACAAAAATACCACTTTTCTTGAAAATGACAGTATACCAGGTGCCATAATTTTACAGGATGCTTTAGACTGTCATTTACCAACATCCTATTAAGGTATTTCGCAAAAACTTGGTAGTTTTATTTTTCGATGTTTGCAAATGTTGTATATTCCCTTTTGTATTCACACTTTCTTAAACGGGGAAAATTGTAAGTATAAAAAACTTCATTTTGAAGATTTACAGTCATTATTTTGTTCAAAGGCATTTTGGCAGGATGTAAGATGTACATAAGTAAAACACTGCTATCGTGTTTAAGTCAAATTACAAACCACATGATGGATTTTCTAAATTGTAACTGCTATACACTTTGAAAAGACTTGTAGAAACTTCAGAAAATTGTATTGTTTTTTAAACTTGTTTGACTTAAAATAAATCACATTTAAAAATTTCACATTTCATCTACAAGCCTTCATTTTGTGCAAGTTCACAATTCTACAATTTAAGTCTACAAAAAATTCTTGATAAACTTTTCTTTTTAACTTATAAAAAAGCAAACAATTGGAAGATCGCAACAATTGGATCTTATGAAAGATCGCAACAATTGGATCTTATGCAAAAATATGTTTCAAAAATCTGAGATGGTGACCATCCGACCCATGGATTGACCCAACTTCTTGTGACCTCAAAAACCTCCTCATGAGCATTTCATGTTTTTTGCACCTGATGACAAACTGAAAGAGATATTTATTAATTTTTTTGTGCCCCATTTACAATAATTTGAATCTTTCCATAGTCATTTGTTTTTGCTAATATCCAAAATTTTTCTAAGAGAAAAATAGTGATGACATCTTTCAACATGGAGCTTTAGCGTTACAGCATGAAATTTAATTTCTGATAATATGACACAGGAAGACCATTTGCCTTTGTTGTTAACATTCGCTGATGTCGGCAGAAAACAGTCAGTCCCACTTGTGCAAAAGCTGCCAACGTTGGTATTAAACATATATAAGCAATTGTTTGCGTATTACCCCTGGTTTTACTGCCTATAGGAAGAACAGCCGGTCAGCCAACTCAATCCGGGGCTCTTTGTGCAGGCTTTGGCCAACAAGGAAAGACAGCTTGTAAGCATAGAGGCAGGGGGCTGGTACACGAATGGTTCCCTGCAAAACAACAGAAGAAACAGACAAGATGAATACGGAGCTGGACCACTGAACTCTATAGTTACTGTACTGTCTTATGACATGTGCATACTGAAGCAGCCATCTGCCATCTTTGTTCCCTCATGACGTGTCTTATGACAATACGTACTGAAGCAGCCGTTCTCTCATGACATGTCTGTGCAAGAGACATGGGATATCTGTGCAAGTGCCACCTCAAAGTAAACTGATCACCTCTATGGCAAATAACTTGCTGTGAAATTTGCAAAAATTGAACGCATTTGACTCCTGCCAAATTTTGCCAAGACTGCTTTGGGTTATGATTGGTTGGCATGGCTGGCAAGTGTGTTAAGCACTCAACTTTCACCACTGTGGCCCGGGTTCGATTCCCAGCTCGGGTCATTATGTGAGTACAATTGGTCATTGATTCTCTCTTCTGCCACGAGGGTTTTTCTTTGGGCTCTTCGGTTTCCCTCCCTCCGCAAAAATTGACACTTTGGATCTCTGGCTGTGCTCCATGGTTAGACATGGGTCGATGGCGGCAGCCTAAGGCACCTTTACATGCCTTTGGCTAGACCACAATGTAGCTACGTCCTTTGCAATTCAGCTCCGATGCTGCAAGTAAGGACGATTAGCCCCCCATATATACAGGATAGTCACAATGCTTTGGAATGCCGTTCATAACTTGCCCCGCTCCTTACCGGCCAATTGAAGTAGAGATGGGTGAGCTTGTAGGTCAGGCTTTGCATGCTGTCTGGTGCCAGACCTGAGTTGTCCCAGATCACATTGTAACTGGTTGGAGTGACCGTACCCTGGCGTACAGACTGACTGACAAGGAAGAAGTCGTACCTGCAGCGTGGACACAAAATGGAGACCGGAGTGATACATACATGTTAAGTCGAAATAAATTATACTGGTTTAGAATTTAAAGTTTCTGATTCCCAGCTCTTCAACACTCCAAAATGTGTTCTACATATGAATCAGCTAGCAAATAACTGCAGTGCAACAAAAGTATTTTGTCTTTGACACGAAAAATTACCAAATCCATCAAAACTGGTAATGAAACTTTTCGTCAGTCCATTTGTTTTTATTCTAGTAAAAACATTGAAACATGCCAGCGGCTCGACCACGTTGTAGCCGAGTCCTTCGCAATTCAGCATCTCAGCTGCCAGTAAAGATAATAAGCCTCCCAAATTATTATATTATTATTATATCCCTACAGACCATGTCACTTGTGAGGTCATACTGAAAGGCACTACAGGCAACCTAAACACTTACCGGTACATGTAAGCATCTTATTTAAGCACTGTCAATATAGTGATATTACTTAATTATTCGATATTATTTTGATATCGATACCGCCGACAGCAATTGTTTTAATCATATCGAAATATTGGATATTGAGGAATCATATCGAAAATGCGTCATATTATCGTCAACATCAATCTCCTGTTGGTGCTTTTACTCTGTGTTGAACGTTTGCTGTATAATGAATTGAAACTTGGCAGCAACTTGTGCTTGTGACTCAAAATAACAAAGAAAACATTCATATTCCAAGAAATATACACACAGTGCAGAATTAAGAGAACAGTTTGCTGAAAGTTGGCATCAGGTGACATAGTCTATAGTTACCGAACAAACTGATGATTTTACGAAGCATTATTATTTTTGGTTAGTTACAGTGTACAAGGATAATAATTTGTTTTCTGTTTGATTTTTTCCAGTGAGTTGTTTAGGCCCCCCACAAAAGTCTCCGGTTTCTGGTATGGAGCTTGCCCAAAAAGTGGTGCAGCGACGTGGCTTTTTTTTTTATCTGTTTTTTTTTGCTTCAAATGTCGGCTGATGACTGCAAATGGTGCCTGACTAAACTTAGTGCAAATACATGGGAGTCCAGAGAGGCCACATAAAGCTTATTCTCGATCATAACCCCATCTAAAATTGTGCAGCAGCAGGAGTCCAGTCAAACCAGTGAGTTTTGCGGTTTTTAGACATCATCTTTCATTGAATTTTTTTTTTTTTTTCTATTTTGGAGATGCGCATGGCTACGATGACGCGCGCGCATACCAGAAACCGGAGACTTTTTTTTTGGCCTTACTTACAAGTCTGGTTTGGTGACCCCTGAGTCGATCACCGTTCCTGGGGATGGGTTGACAAGATTTCCTTGGTTCAAGGAGCAAAATCTATTGTTGATTCACTTCTTAACGACGATGACCACAGCACACTTAGGGCTGAACACAAACAATCAAAGACACCATTTATTGGCACAGTCTTGTCTATCATTACATGAGACACTAATTAACAAAACTTCTATGACAAAAAGCAAAATGTGAAAGATTCAAAACGCGAATATAATATGAGGCAACAACACGGATAAACCTTGTCACATATTTTGTGGTGCTGCTAAGTATACATTTTGTGCAGCAAGTTAGCATTCTTATAAAAAAAATCAGCTGAGAACCTCACACCAAGTGACATTTTTATTGGTTATTCCTATATTTTTTTACAATAAGCCAACTTGTTCTCTGCACTCAAGGAAACGTCTGTCCTTTGCAGCTCTGAACATGGCTACAGGGCCCAGTTTAACAGAATTTACAAAGCACAAATTTACTTAGCAAACAAATAGTTGACTAGTACTAGACTGTTACCAGCTTAAAATGTCATATCATGTAGAATCGTAAATTGATGCAAATATAATAGTCTGAGAGCCCAGAGAGGTTTAATTAGAATATCAGGCACAAAAGGTTTGATGGTGGCAGCGAGTTTGTTTCTGCACTCAATAGGGGACGATGAACAGTGGCGTCACCAGACTTTTCAGTCTGGGGGGGCACAGGGGGGGCACCAGCATTTGATGGGGGGCACTTAGGTGGATACGGATCGCCGTCCTGGGGGAGGGGTCTAAGGGGAGGGGGTGCCCCTCCCCTTTGGAAAATTTTCGCATACGGAGGATGGGCTAGATGCAAAATGGTGCCACATTTGATGCTAAATTCGATCTGAAGATATCTCCAGAAATTGCTATTTAACCAACTCAGATGATGGGAGTTGAATATAACAAAATATATATATATTTTTTTACCAACCCAAATCTCAGATGGGGGGGCGACGCCACTGACGATGAACAATAGAGGACAATAGGGTCCCCAATTCCCGAGAGGTTCCCTATTTGGATTCGGGTACAAAACATATGGGAGGTCGTCCTAAAAAATTAGGACAAACAAAAGAGGGACAATATAGGTCCCCGGTTGCAGGCATATACACACTTGTGTGCGTGTACAAACACTGCCTTGTGGGGTACCGGAACAATGGGAGGTACCCCACAAGGAATGCCCACCGATTTGCGGGGTACCGTTTTGGTACCCCACAAGTTTTTCAAGAAATAGATATCTGGATTTTACTCAAAAACTAGGAATTTCCAAGGTGGGTTGATCTGTCGCAAATGGAAGAGTTTTAGAAAAGGGATATTAAGTCCGAATTTCAGCCCAGGAAATTAATTCAGGTTAAAATAAGGGTATTTTGAAATTAGTATGCGATGTTGCAAAATTTTAGCACACGAGAACAAAGGAAGTACCCCACTTCTATGCCTATGTAAGCGTGTGTGAGTAGGTGTGGGTTTCGATCTGACCTTCAACCATTATTCTGAAGTGTCACATTCCGTGCAACCTCAGAGATTTAAATTTTGGGGTTGGGTTTCTTGTACCTGGGTACCCATGTTTTTTCAGTCGGGTACCTGATTCCCAAAATAGCATACCCTACTTTTCAGCCACAGTTCACGTTCATAGTAGATTGTGTCATACCTTTGATGACATCAAAGCTACATCAAGCTCCTGGTGCCTTCCGCCGTCATAGTTTAGGCTGCTGTGGCTTAGCTTCACGAGATCTCTCCATAAGCCCAGCCCAATACTTCTCCACCTAAGATACAATCAAATGGATAGACAATGTACAACTGATGTCAGCATGGTTTTAATGAAATCGCTGTGGTAAGAGGGGAGGTACGGTACTTTTTGACCTGTGCACCAACTTTGATAGAGAGTGTTTCCAAAATGCCATATCCGTTTGAAAAATGTGAAAAAACTGCACGGTTATGACAAATTTATACACGTATATATACAGCCCTAATTTGTAAACTACGTTTTCATGTATTCTTAATTAACCCTCCTGCTATCTGAACAGTCACAGACAGTCAAAAACTAAATCCTCTTCCCCTGCCAAGCCTTTTACACAGTCAGATCATCATAATTTCAAGCAAGCACAGTGACTAGTCATAATTACAGTCAACAGACAAAAGACAAGCGGTAGGCACAGCTGGCTCATTGTTTTCCAAGTCAAGTCAAGTCCCAAGTCAAATTTAAGCAAGTCAAGTCAAGTCTCAAGTCAAATGTTTTCCACTCAAGTCCCCGAGTCAATTTTTCACAAGTCAAGTCAAGACCCAAGTCAATTTTTTTCAAGTCAAGTCAAGTCTCGAGTCAATTCTGTTTAAATATTAGATGCACATACTACGTGCAGGAACCAGTTTATGTGCTCGACGATGGAGCCAGAGTAGAGATGGGAATGGGGTTTATCAAAGCGTGCATCATGTAAGGAGATAAAAAAAAAAAAAAATATCATACTTTTCAAACATCCTCTCTCAAGCACCTTATTTTTATCTAAAGAGTGTAAAAACGCATTTTGATATAATATATCCAAACTTGTTCCATCATGTTGAATGTTTGAAGGACGTCTGACAAAATGTCCTTCTGAACGTTTTCGTTTAAAGGGAAGATACAACATTTGCAAACATCACAAAACGAAATGATCAAATTTTCACAAAATACCTTACTGGATTGTTAGGGAATAACAGTCCTGTAAAATTGTGGCTCCTAGTGTGCTGACATTTTCAAGAAAAATTGTATTTTTCCAATGCTGGTCGGCCGACCAGGCTGCGTTGGAAAAAACTGCATTTTTTTCAAAAACCGTTCCTAATTTTTCCTAATTAGTTATTCCGCATTTTCTTTGCAAACCTGCGATGGGGTACAAGCCTGCTAGACTGATTCTCTGACCTTACAATTCCCCGAAGTCAAAACTTGCTCCGTTTCATCTTTAGTGGGGACAGGGAACCAGACTACAATAACATGATTGGTTTTCTTGGTTTTTCCAGCATCTACAAGCCCAAAACGTGAAACAAGTCATTTTAACAATATATGCTATAACATACTTAAATCCTCCAAATCCATTTTTTTCTGAAAATTGCAGCAAAAGCAAATGTTGTACATTCCTTTAACGCATGATGTGAATTCTTGTTGCTTTATGGCGAATTGGGGGTAGCAGCCATTTTCTTGTCATTTAAACCCTAGTTGCATTTAGCACGCTTACGGTAAACCACTTTACGTGTACGTGTAGCATATAGTCTCTAAGGAATGACCGCTCTATAACAATGGATGGTGCTCAGACTACGCACGGCACAAACTTCACCTCGCATGCATGAGGTGGAGTATGATACGTTGTCCATAACACACGCATAGTGCTAGTCATGTACATGAGGTGTGGCAGGCTCAGGATGCCTAGCTATCGCATGCTGGTTGCTAATTCGCCATGTATATCTGCATTCTTTTCAACCGACTATGCTAATGTGCATGAACACCCAGAGTTTTGTGTTTTTCTGTAACTTGAAGAAATGTGTTAATGTCAGCAAGTCATATTTTTTTTCAAGTCAAGTCAAGTCTCAAGTCATTTTTGCCCAAGTCAAGTCAAGTCAAGTCTCAAGTCAAAAAAATAGCATCTCGAGTCCCACTCGAGTCCGAGTCAGCGACTCGAGTCAACAACTCTGTCAATCACCTTCAGTCAAGGCACAGCTGTATCAAGTTACATAAACAGTCTCAGCCAGTCAATCCTGCTTTATGTATTCTGGGAATTTTTAACCCTTGAAAACAGTCACTTGATCGATTTTGAGTGAAAGGACAACTTGGCACAGAATGTATGTGGAGGGTTAATAAGCAATCACAACTGGCTTTGGGTAGCCAGGAGAGGGCGGGATTCCAAAAGGAGATGAAAAAGCATTTGCAGCGTTTTTGGAAAAAAAGTTTCATATACGTTTGACATCCTGAATGAAGAAAAATGTCTTTAATTGCAAAAAAGTATCGCCCAGGAAAGTACATGTATAAAGTGACTATTTTAAGCACATTAAAAACAGCTCTATTTTTTTTTGGGGGGGGGGGTTTCCTCTTCTGTCCCGAACTTTTGTGTGAATTGATGGATTTTGTAAAAGGTAAAAAAAAATAATTGCAGGGCTTGAACCAAAAAGGCTAAACCCGACCTGTACCTGTTTCTGAGTGACCTCTGGCTCCCAGAAGGTGCAGAAGACAACATTGGAATGATCCACTGAGCTGGGATTCTATGCGCTGTCTGGCCTTCTCCTCTGGTAGACGATCCCTGTCTAGAATACGCTTCAAGGCCTGGCAAAAAAAAAATTGAAAGAAGATGAAAAAGAATAAACTACAAGGACCATGTCACCAAAGTAAAAATGCAGAAACAAATCTTACTCTAGTTATAATTTACACATGTTGAGAAGCTGAGTATCACATAATGAGAATGGAGTGTAATTTCAGAGTGACTGAGAAGTGCACATGACTGTTTTCATTGTAGTGAATGATTCATGTGCATTTTTAACAATTTTGCACTAAATGTGGGCTAGTCCAATAATAACACTGTGTACAAAGATGCTCAAAGGGGCGTGGTCTTGTCATAATGAATGAGGTGTGACCTATCTCATCCTTATGAATAATGCATGACCACAACTTATAGTAGAGCTAATCCACCTAAGCTTCACTCATCAATGGAAGGCGTGATTGTCCTCATCCTTGCGAATTATGTATGACCACAGCTCATATAGCAGAACCCAGCCCATCCATCTTCAATCTCCTAATTGGGGATGTGACTCACCTCATCCTTATGAATAATGCATGACCAGACCTCATGGCAGAATCCATCCCAGCCGGCCTCAATCACCCAATGGGAGGCGTGACTCACCTCATCCTTATGAATAATGCATGACCACACCTCATGCCATAACCCATCCCAGCCAGCTTCAATCTCCCAATGAGAGGCATGACTCACCTCAACCTCATGAATAATGCATGACCACACCTCATGCCATAACCCATCCCACCCAGCTTCAATCTCCCAATGAGAGGCATGACTCACCTCAACCTCATGAATAATGCATGACCACACCTCATGGCAGAAGCCATCCCACCCCGCTTCAATCAGCATGGCTGCATCCAGCACACACACCAGGCATCCTCCATCACCCATGGTTCTGTCAGAAGAACAGTTGTTTTAACTTGACCCTTTGAACAGTATGCTCTGTTTGTCATCAATCTCCTGTTGACAAACAGTGCACACTATTTGAAACATCGAGTTAAACCAACTGGTTCTTAAGTAAGATTTGAGGCTTTGTATGGTGGAGATACTAATGAATGAAAGGTTTGGGGAAACACCATGTGGGAATACTTTTTTCAAACTTTCAAACCAACTGGTTCTTCTCAGAACCACACAACTTTACAAAGAGATATCATTCACATGGTGTTACCGCAAACCTCCCATTCATTGTTCATGTCCACCATGCAAACCTTCAAATCTCATTTTCAACCCAACGACGAAAAGAATATGTTTTCCGCTCTGTGAATTTTGTCCACTCAGCTTTACTAGGCTTGCCTTATCTTGTTGAAAAATACTTTGGAGTTTTTTCCAGCACCCACCTTGTCCCAACTCAGTCAGCACTCTCCTGAATCCCTGCGTGTCTGGTAGGTAGGCCTTGTGGCCCAGCTTATCACAGTCAATCACTGCAGCACCGAGCCCCTCCAGCCGTCTACATACTGAAGACTTCCCGCTGGCTATGCCGCCGGTCAGACCAATCACGTATGGGGTGCCAGGTAGATCTTTATTCTAAGGGGAAATTTTGAAACTATAAAAGGTAAAATCCAACCTATCTAAGCACTTAAATCGAAAGGAAAACCGAACTCCATGCAGATACTTACTCTAATTGTTCCCCACAAAGAATTGTTTTCCAAATGCTCACTTCAACCTTTGGAGGAATGAAGACAACCACTTTGTGTTTCATCTTCCTTGTTACAATACTAGAAACACCACATTCCATTTTTTCAACATTTCAATATTTTTTTGTAAATAAAATGTCTTTTAAATAAAGAATACTTGCATCCTCTTCACAATCCAGTGGTTTGAGAAGCACATTTAATTGCAGTTTTAAGGTAATGGACACCATTAAGGCCAAAAAGAAAAAATAAGTCGGTCTCTGGTCAGCGCGCGTGTTGATTTTAATCATGCGCGTCGATCTTTTTTTTTCCCAAAATGTTCCGCGGTGGCTCCAACAGCGCCCTCTATTTCTGCACCTCCTCAATCTTTTTTTACCAAAGAGCACCAAGGAATGGGAAATTGCACCAAGCCAAATGATCGAAAGTACCAAGGCAAATTATGGAGGACACCAATGTACATGAGGACACCAAAAAAGCAAAATAGTACCCCACGTACCTTGTCTGTACAATCCAAGCTTGAAGAAAAAAAAAAAGCCAAAAAAAAAGAAGAAAAAAGTCAGGTGTGTTTACAAACACAAATCCCCTGCAACCGTGACTGTTCCAATGACATAACACCACTCTTTTAACATCAATGTACCTTGGTCACATGGAACGTTCATTGACAGCATTAGTGTCTTCTGTAGGTTTTATATGAATTAATCCCTAATCCCTATAATCTCAGAATATAAATACAAGATTTCTATTGTTTAAGCCACTGTGACCTTGACCCTTGACCTTTCGACCCCCAATGCGATAGGCCTATTTGGATTACCAAGAACGATCCACAAACCAAATTTGAAGTTCACATGTAAAGTATTTCTCAAGTTATCACGCTGACAAAATTTCTTTTGTTTTAGCCACTGTGACCTTGACCCTTGACCTTTTGGCCCTAAATGCAATAGGCTTCTTAGGATTGCCAAAGATATCCACAAGCCAAATTTGTAAAGTATATCTCAAGTTATCACGCTGACAAAATTTCTTTTGTTTAGCCACTGTGACCTTAACCCTTGACCTTTTGGCCCCAAATGCAATAGGTTAGGATTGCTAAGGACAATCCACAAACCAAATTTGAAGTTCATATGTAAAGTATTTCTCAAGTTATCGCGCTGACAAAATTTCTATTGTTTCAGCCACTGTGACCTTGACCCTTGACCTTTCGGCCCCAAATGCAATAGACTTCTTAGGATTACCAAGAACAATCCACAAACCAAATTTGAAGTTCATATGTTAAGTATTTCTCAAGTTATCGCGCTGACAAGATTTGTCGGACACACACACCCACACCCACCCACGTGTGTAAATGCCGGCAATCGTGGACGCCCCATTGTCCCTAATCCTCTTTCCTTTGTTTGTACTCTAACTTTTTAGCGACAGCTCTCATTGGTTTTGTACACGATTTGAGATCGTGGACGTTCGGTCAATCGTGGACGTATTGTTTGAGCCCACATTCTTTTGTCCTACGTCCACGATTGCCGGTGGTTACACACGCCCACCAACACACTAACCCACCCACCCACCCACCCACGGAAGGACAAGGCGGAAACAGTATGCCCCTTCAGCTTCGCCGCGGGGCATAAAAAAAAGCAGCGTCGCCGCGTCAACTTTGGTCTGACCAGAGACCGAACATTTTTATTTTTTTGGCCTAACAATGTGTTTTTGCTGATTCAAAGAACAATACAATAAATCTGAAGCAGGTTATAAAAAAACTAACCTTTGAAACTTCAGCTCGGTAGATATATTTTTGAGAAATCTATCAAAATGCATCGTCACTTTTCTTACCACAAAGCATAGGTTTCCATCGACAGCACGATGGTTTGGAAATGATGCTATTTTTCCTTTACTCAAAAATGGCAGCTTAGTAGCCACAATGACTTCACAGGACACTTGATCCTATATTATTTACTTACAATCAAGTAGGATATTTCATGACATTTTGACAATTTCATTTTTTAATGTTTGCGAATGGTGTCCATCACCTTTAAGTCTCCATACTATTTATTTAGCTCCACCTTTAATTCAATGCTTGGCTACAAAATGTGAATTTTTAAGTAATAAAACATCATTGAATGAGGGAATAAATGTGTGCTCGAGAGGTTTTAATCACTCTGTTTAAGACCGCTTAGAGTCTGGTGGCTGATAATTACCCGAGCCGGAGGTCAAAAAAATCCAATATTTCGGTCAAAAAATCCCGATTTTGTTCAACAAGTTTATTTTATGCTTTTTGAAACATCCCTCTAGCTAAGTAATGGAGTGTTCAGCTGGCAATTAAGATGTAAACAACCCTTTATGGAGATTGACGCACGCGTAGCACGTTCTGTGCGATGTAGCGCAGAACGCACCTGGGGCATTGCGTTTTGAATTTAGAACTATAAAATTCTGACTCACTGGTAGTGTTGCGCATGCCTACGTGAGGACTGTGAACGTTCAACCAATAAAACGGCAAAAGGCACCGGATTTCATGGGAGTCCGCATTTTATGTGACACTGGAAAAGTGTTTAAGACCAGCTAGCCGTGTCTTTATCATCCGTTTAAGACCGGCCAAGTGACGGGCTCTCGACCAATAGGAATGGCTAAACTGTCTGAGGTATTTATGAATGGAAAATAAAATGCACTGCAAAAAGTGGTCTCTTCATGGAAACCTGGCAGAGCAACTGTTTTGTGAATGGCTTCTATTCTGTGGTTAGCATAGCCATACAACAAAACCTTGACACTCCACAGAAAAGGGTTTCACTTTTAGCCTAAACACTCACCGTGAATTGCTTGAGCAGTGTTCCCAGGAGTCGAATCCTTTGTGTTGAGAATCTTATCTTGGCTTCTTCATGTGCAGCATGATCGATGTCCTCTACTAGAGATATCTCATGCACGTCTAGTACACACAGACCCTGAATGCAACATGAATGCAACACTGCATTACTCACCATGGGTTGCTTGAGCAGTGTTGCCAGGAGTCCAATCCTTTGTGTTGAGGAACTTATCTTAGCTTCTTCATGTGCAGCATGATTGATGTCCTCTACTAGAGATATCTCATGCACGTCTAGTACACACAGACCCTGAATGCAACATGAACAAATTGAAAAACAACACTGCAAATCTTCAAATACGCACAATGTAAACATCAAAAAGTCAACAACAAAAAAGGACTTTTTTCCCCTTTGGTAGCATCATTGTTATTTTGTTTGTTGTTTTGGTTGTTTCTTCATCTCTTTTCACGTTTTGTATTGCTTAAATAACATAACTAGAATTCTTCACATTGGATTCAAAATGTAATGTACGTAACATAGAAAAAATGTTGTCTAATTTTGTGGACAATTAACACATCACACTATAACCATTCAAACAGGCATCTCGAAATAGAAGTTTAGGAGGAATAAGCATTGGCAGCACAGAGTTGCAAACAAGAATGAAACCCAACACAAAAAGCACAGCTTGTAGACAATTTATGAAAACAAAAACAAATGCATATACAATGTACATGTACACAGGTCAATAAGCTGCCGTTACTGCCATAACTTAATAATACATTGTACATTATGCATGTCACATCATGAACTTTATACATATGTATCACATCCTGAAACAAGACCCGGCAAGCCTAGTCTGGTCCCAGAGTGCACAAACTTCCATTCAATGGTTTCAGAATGGTCATAATTGACAGCTATAGTCATTTCATGCATCCGGCCTGTACAGGCCAGATGTAGATCATTCATAAAGCCCAGTGCACATGAGAGCTATATATCTGCTTACGACAAAGTTCATTCGTGGCCCGTGGTGTGAGCAGATAGCTCCCGTGTGCAGTCAATTGTATGAAAGATTTGTCATTCGTGGTGCTGCGTTGAATATCCAACATGTTTGATCATTTCTGCCATGCACAGAAAACGTCTTACCGTGTGCTCTGAATGAAAACTTTCTGCTTACGGCAAATATGAGACACTGGGAAGAAAAAAATGTTGAAGGCATAAAGGATCACTGGCGTTTATCTCAAAAGTATACGCTACTGAATTATTATCAAAAATACATGGAGTAAAGATTGTACTGGTACTAAACACCGCGTGAAATTATTCTGTCTGGCTTGCTGCCATTTCGAAGAAATCAAGTTATGTACGTGATATCTAAGAATTATCATTCAATTGACTGCTTTTTTAATAAAGAGGGCTTTGGACGAAATCATGTTTCTAATCAAAAGGTTGTGCATGGTTTTCGACATTTTTTTCAAAAAGTAATATCCACTTCGCTGGAACTGAACAGGTTAGGTTTTGATCATTGTTCGAATTTCTTGGATTTTGAGTGGGGCTATTATTGCAAACGGACAAAATGCATCAAAAGCAAATGATCCTATATCCCTATATACCAGAGTTGCTGACTCGAGTCATGCGACTTGGACTTGAGTCGGACTCGAGTCGCTATTTTTGTGACTTGTGACTTGACTTGTAAATACCAGCTGTGACTTGTGACTTGACTTGGACTTGCAAACAATGACTTGTGACTTGACTTGGGATTGCAAAAAATGACTTGTTACCAACCCAAGTCAGACGCTACTCGAGCGACCCAATACACTTTAATTAAGCTATTATACTTTTAATTAGCTATTCGGTTTACGCCTTACGTGCATTAAAAAACGGACTTCGGCTTGCGCGGTTTCTACTTCGCCCAGCTGCAGCTGTAGATTATATCAGTGAGCTGAGCTGTTACGTTGCGTGCACTTCTGGTTGGTAAATAAGAACAGCCTCCCCAGACTCTTTCCTCTTGCTTTGAGGGTACGTGCTGTCTGTTCCTGCTACTAGCTCCCCATCGAATGTGTATTCAGTCATGGAGGAATAATTATGAGGCCACACAGAGCAAAGTTGAGTGATACTATGCTATCAAATCTTGTTTATTTGAAGTGTAACCGTTTGTACATGAAAAAATAGATTTTTATTTTATTGTTCAAAGTCGCCCAACACAAGGCCCAAAAAGGCCACTCAAGATGTTTCGAAATGCAGTTTATAGATGCAGCGAGAAAGTTTCATTCCAGAAATAGACCTGAATAGTGACTGAATCCAGTAAAATGAATAGTTCCCACTAGTTTCAAAAGTTTTCAATAAGACTGTCACAACAAACTACAGTTTTCAATGACCAAGTCTCTTGCTTAATGTAATGGTCGAACAAACTTTGAAACTGAAAGGAACTTTTCGTGAAAAGAAAGCAGGCCTTTGTCAATTGCATGTAAAATACCGGATAGCCTAACCCATTGGTAGGCGTTTAGTATACATGAAATTGAACAATAAAGTGTTAGTATACTACATGTAATCGAGTGAGTGAAGTCTTTTTTCATGTTATCTCAACATTTATTTTTACCATGTAAAGTAAATTTACTTAAGTATACAAAGGGCTAATATCCGACAGATATGTGATAAACTACAAGAATAGTAATTGCAACACATTGAAAAAGGGGAATAAGGAGGCATGTTCAAAATAACTTGTACGTTGACGCCAGGTTCTTTTAGCTTATTACAGCTGGACAAAATAATGTGCAACTTGACGTGTTCTTGGACAAAGATACTTGTGACTTGACTTGTGTTGAGACCAAATGACTTGTGACTTGACTTGTGACTGGACCTAATGACTTGTGACTTGACTTGTGACTGGACCTCATGACTTGTGACTTGACTTGGACTTGCAAACAATGATTTGTGACTTGACTTGGACTTGCAAAAAATGACTTGCTGCCACCTCTGCTATACACACATACAAGCTGGCGCATACCTTTTCCTGTCTGACCCTATTGACAGCATCTCCACCTTTCTTGGTCTCCTCACTGACCACAATCCACCTCATGTCTGGATCCACCACGCTGGGGCCGTAAGGATCCGTGATGGGCACGATGGAGTCTGACTGTAAGATGCGTGGTTTGATATCGTGGATGAAGTCACGGACAGATGCGATGCACGCATCGATGGCTGGATCAACTCTGGTAGTGATTTCCTGCAATCAGATGAGGGGGATATATTCAGGTGTTGTATTAATATAAAATACTGAACACTTTATACATTTATGACCTACTCTCAGCCAAATGAAGTGAAAGAAAGTAATAAAGGTTGTTTTATACTTGATTCATAAACATGGGCGTCGCCAGGATTTTTAGAGGGGGGCAAAACATATTTTTCCCAAAAATTCCTGTATTTCTCAACATACTCTCGATTTCTCAGTTTTAGAGGGGGGCAGGGACATTTTGTCCCCCCCCCCAACTAATTAAATTTACACTACGACTTCGCACCTCTTTTTCTTTTTCTTTTTTTCTCTTTTTTTTTTTTGGCTTTTCGGGGGGGGGGGGGCAAGTGCCTCTCCTTGCCCCCCCCCCCCGACGCCCATGTTCATAAATACCTAAGACCGTTTACGCATTCCTATTGGTCGAGAGCCCGTCACGTGGCCAGTCTTAAACGGATGATAAAGACATGGCTAGCTGGTCTTAAACACTTTTCCAGTGTCACATGAAATTTGGACTCCCATGAAATCCGGTGCTTTTTACATTTCATTGGTTGAACATTCAAATTCCCCATGTATGCATGCGCAATACTACCAGTGAATCAGTATTTCATAGTC